>NC_025686.1:20223874-20224364 GCF_000633955.1 Camelina sativa | reverse complement strand
TGTGTCATCCTTATTTCCGTAGAAGCTACTTGTGTGATTCCTATGCAGCTGCCATCATGCCACGAGATTTGGTACACCAGTTCCTGAACAAGTTGTGAGCAAGGTTGTTTAACCACCGATACCTAATAACAAACCTGGAAGGCCAAAGAATTCAAGAATTAAGTCTGCTTTGGAGATTGCTATGAAAAGGAAAAAACCAAGAAAACAATACACTTGTGGTAATTGCAATCAAGTAGGACATAATCGAAAGACATGTAATAACTAGAGTATCATTTTCAGTTTAGTTTGTGTTTTTGTTTTTGTTTTGCCCTTCGAATACACTTCTGGTAATTGTTAAACTATCTTCGATTTTGTTTTAGTTTCGACTGTAATATTTTTGGTTTGCAAAAATAATAGCAAGACAGCAAGAATTCTCGATGCTAACGAGACTGCAGGTTTGAGGCTCTAGACTTAACTAGACTTGACTTAAGGACTTAACCAGACTTGAGTA
>NC_025686.1:20214812-20221718 GCF_000633955.1 Camelina sativa | reverse complement strand
ATAACAACACCACAAAAAAAAGCCAATAGAAACCAATATGTATACACTTACAAAGTCTTTCAACCATCCATAATCAAAACTAGGCCAGTCCAATCTTGGTGTCATAATCTGCCAATAAAATCTAACATCTGGATTCCCAGTTTGCAAAGGTGCCTCCCTGTAAACATGTAAACCGACATAAGGCTAATGTGTACTAATAGGAAATACAAAGCATAATACTTACTCATCAAGAACATGTAAACCGACATAAGGCTAATGTGTACAAAGTATCATAAAGCTAAAGATAATACTTACTCATCAAGCTTCAGGAAATCCATAAGTTTCTGTAATTTAGCATCTTCAGCTGGCTTTAGATGATCATAAGACACGTTGGAAGAGATTATTCGTTTCACAGTAGAGTTACCAACAAATGGATACTTTTGAGATTTCGCCAACTGCGGAACTCGTTTTGCTAGTGTCGTATCTCCATCCAAATTTTTTAAATGCTCTCCAAGTCGTGTCAATGTTGCATCAAGCCTTTTACTAACCAACTGTTGTTGAGGGTCATCCCATGTATCTTCTGAACTAGAAGCCATTTTTGTATCAAGAGCAACAACTTTGTCAGTAATATCTTCAAGTTCACTACCATCAACAGCTGGCCTCTTTCCCTTCTCCTTTTCAACTTTGACAGCAGCTGGCCGAACATTCTTGCGACCAAGTTTCTTTAAAACATCACCCACTAAGTTCTTCTGATGATCTTGAGTGACATAAGTCTGCTCACACAGAGGAAGATCAGCAGATACTTCAGTTTCTGACTTCTTCTTTTTATTACTCACAGTGTTTGTCTTTTTAACCACTTGAGGGACTGGAAATTCATCTTTTGATGTCTCTTTCATCTCTACCATCCAAGACTGCAAAGATTGAAAAAAATGACATAATGAAATCGTATTACAATATTGGAGACAAAATTAAACAACTGCAAATTAAATACCAAAATAAAACTTACTGGTTGATGACTATTAGCCTCATCCTCTTCATTGTTGTTTGAAGTCGAATCAACTGGGACATTAGTGGGTTTTGTTTCTTTCATCCCTTTCAAATCTACCTCCACCATTCTAATCCTATCACTAAGCTTCTCATCTAACACAACCATTCTCTTCTCAACAAAAGCTTCAAATTTACCTTCTAATGCATCCATCCTACTGATTAAATTTTTGCCCAAGTCGCTAATTGACTCATTCATTTTTTCTATCATCCTCCAAATATCCAACAAGCTTTTTCTCTCATCTTCAACATCCTGCAATGATTTAATTGTTACTATATTACTTAAGAAACAATATTGAATATGCAAGTGAATAATAACTTAAGAAACATGTGTTTTAATAACTTAAGAAATAAGCATGTGTTTATAGAACTGTTAATAATAACTTAAGAAACAATATTGAATATGCAAGTGAATAAATAACTAACCTCCATATGTTCCTTGCCTTTCTTCTCCTTCTTCATTACATCTTTTTCTCTTTCTTCATCGATTGAGAAATCAGCTTTCGTTTTCAATTTTTTAGCACTGCTTCGACACTCGCCAGTCTCATTTCCTTTAGCTTTTCGTTTTTTTCTTCCCATGCTCACTGTTGTGTCAACTCTCCAAACATCTGAAGGTAAGCAATCATGGAAAATATCATTAATCAATTTGTCTAGGGCTGCATCCTTATTCTCTTCATCGTCACTCCATTCAGGATACATATGATCCTCTGAAACATCCACCATATGCTTTACACGGACCTATATATATCATAGAATTAAAATATAAGTGTTCATCGTAACATGAAAAAAGGCTAAACAGAGACAAATTATAAAACAAATGGTGTAGTCATAAATTCAAAAACAAACATGTCCATGTTTAGAATACTCATCCTTTATCAATTCATTCATCTTGATACCTTTCTGTGTTGATTGCCAATCAAGCAAAGGAATGCCAGTACTCGTAGACCTTCTCAACCCATACAGTTTTCCAATGCCAGGCACACTCTCATACAACCAAATCAACAAAGCATGCACACATCCTTGTACCGTGTAAGAGTCTTTATCTAAATCAACAATCTTGACTGAATTGACTAAGCAAGTAAAACATAATATGAATGAAAATCTTGTAACAATAAATAAAGTATAATTTGAAAAAACCTCTATTAATAGGGAGAAATCACAAAAGAATTCAAACTAAATAATAAATAGGAAAAATTGAAAGAATATTATTAAAATAAAAAAATACTCCTAAGAAAAAAGGAAATAAATCATTCTAATTTTGTAATGTGAATACAAAAATGTAGTCTAAATCAGTCTTTTGATGGTTTTCCTAATTATAATTATGTAAAATAAAAAGACGGGAAAGACCTTTAAATCTACTGTATTAGTTCAATTCATCGAAGTGTGATAAAAAAATTATTTGGTGGCTATTGTGCCTCGATGCACCCTACCACATATAGTAATCGGAACGGTGTTTGGTGGTATAGTTTCTAATCTATATTTATGATTTTTCTGGTATATGGCAGTGGTTACGGCTCGTGATGAAGTCAATGGTTACGGTATTCGTGGTGGTTTCTCTTGATGTTTGTCGTCGGTGTATGGTAACCATTCCTTCTATCTCGAGTTTGGTCTGTCGATTGTTGACGTCAATGTTCAATGGGAATAAGGAACTATATATATACTCATTACCAGTGTTCTAAAACGCGGGCGCTTTGCCCGTATATGCGCCGCCTATTCTCTATTCGGTCTTGTAACGTATCGAATACATCATATATGGCTTGTTATGCGTTTTGTTATAAAGCGGGCGCCTGGGCACCGCATAGTCCGCGTATACAACACCGCCGAGACGTTGTCTGTACGTTTTCTCAAGTGGACAAAAACCTAGTTTCTCAATACTTAATGAAAAACCCTAAATACAATCCCAACTAATATTGATATCTCTCTGGCTATACCTCGTTTTCATAGCTCATTAAATTGTATTGCTCTTCTCTGTTATTCGGTGTTCCTCTTTGGTTTACCTCTCTACTCCGATTGACCTTCTTCTTAACGTAAGCTGCTTCATGGTCACTTTCGTGTATCGCAATCTTTGTGGTACAGTTCTTTCTTTATTATTTAATATTATGCTATTCTAGTAATAGTTTGTTGATGCCTCTGATACCTTTGGTTTATTGTTCGTGGCTATTCCTCATGAAGTGATTATATACATCGATTGTTACGTTGGAGTAACAATCATGTTCTGTTGTCATGATTTGATTATTTAATTATTTTTGTTTATATTTTTTGTATTGTTTTTCAGTAAAAATTAGAGGGGATTATCATCAAAATTTAGCTGCTATGAACTATGACTGAATTTGCATAAATAACTGCTTTAAAAATATAACTGTTTTATAATTTATATGTTACATATAATTATTTAGTATATATAAATATCCGCCTAGGCTCCGCCTAAACACCCGCATATACAACTAGGCGCTATGCGTTCGTCTATCGTCTAGAGAGCGTCTAGCGCGTTTTAGAACACCAACCGGCATTGTGAAAAGGTTGATACAACAACATCACGGAGGAAACCATATCTACATAGATTTGAAAGATTGGACAGTGCAAAGCATCTAAGGAGTAAAGAAAACGAGATATCCACGGAAAAGTATTGCTAGTTTTCATGCGACAAAGATCACATCTGCTTTTAACAAATAATGAAAAATATAAAAAAAATTGACAAAAATATAAACGTATTTACCAATATTTTTGTTCTCAATCTTTATAACTAAACCATTTGTCCAAACGTATTAGGAAACACTACAACAAGATGGAGAGGCTCTACTGATTGTGCATTACAAACTGAAATCAAAACTCAGACTGAAATAAGCGGATTATTAACTTCAATAAACTCAATACCTTAGTCACCAGCTGAATGTATCCTTAGACTTCTCAATTTTTGGTCTTGTGTGAACTCTCTATTTCTTCCGGCAGACATTTCATTAACATACATAACTCTTTCAATAACTGTATCTGAACCCTTAAACATACTACGCATCAATTCAGAACCGTGGGTAAAAGTAGAGCAATGAGTGATTTTCACCATGCAGGATTTTAGTAATGGTTCTAGGAATGAGGACCTGAAGAATTTGATTGATTTCCCAAGTAAATTTCTATCTGAATATGCAGGTGTTAGATAACGGAAGTTATGTACGCTGGAAAAATAGATCATCACTCTTCCATACCTTCATTTGTTATCATCCAAGTATCTTCTCATATTTGCCTTTGCTTGATAATATAGTTTGCGTTGTGTGTAACTCCTGAAAAGCCAAACTGAAATTAGCAACAAAGACAGTGATTCTGAAATCAGAAAGGAAAAGGTGATGGATAAACCCGTACGCAAGGAACGGATGAAGAGGATGACCCATAAGATCAACTTTTTTTGCATTGTTTCTGTTCCCCTGTGTCACAGAAACAATAAAACTTAGAAAATAAACCACAATTTAGCTCTTGAGGACACCACCTTAGAAACACGGACGTACTCAGCAACTGCTGATCTTTGTTCATTATGCAGAGTTTCATTCAAAAAGGAGAAGATGAAATGTGGAAAGCGATTAACATAGACCACGCAAAGAGAGACACGGTTTTAGTGGTCTTGTTTCACCTTCGGGCTTTAACATCACAAACCCAACAGTGAACTCCACAGCGTCCACTGATGACCCAGAGAATATATTTGATATCAAAGTCCTCTGCAATTGACATGACCAAAATGAGTGACTACAAGTACGTGCTATGATAAATTGACAAAAACTAGATCAAGCAGTGAACTCCACAATGATCTTCACGTTACAGGGGCGATAAATATTACAAAAAGTCATAGGGATGGAAAATCTCAGGAACACTACAAACTCTAGTTGTTGAAAGTTAAGAAAACATTTGTGATACCTCTTATAGCAACTGTCATCAAAGGCCAACACTTGGAGCAAACATTGGCTCCCGAGCAACAGTATTTAACATCATCATAATCTGTTATATCCTGAGGAAATAACAGATTCAAGTCAAGCAACCAAAATAAAATACATGGGATAAATAGAAAGACCACCAAAAGCTTCTTGCCATGTGTCTAACAAACTTGGGATCTTTTCATTGACACAGGAAATGCTTATACTATCATTTGAAAATAGTACTTAATTAAGAATAACGATAACTTAAAATTCATCATACCAGGCAATCCACGAATGACACATGCCTCAATAGTTTCATCTTGTAGTTCTCAAATCCAGGGACATCACAAATTGGGGTGTCTTCCTTTCCACTTCGGTAGGACCTAAAACAACAGAGAGTTGTTAGACCTCAACACAAGAAGATAGAAAAACATGGTTGGAAGCAAGGACTCACTTGTAGCACATTGGTCTAGGGCATTTCTCATCCTCACATTCGTAAAGATTGGCATCTGCTTATCCAAGCTTAATGGTAATGTTACGCACAAATTCATTCTTAAAACGAACAGTCTGCACAAGGTAAGGAAATCACACAAATGATGAACGTGAGTCCAATGAATGAGCCTCTGGTGAGTAAAATTTAGCATAGTGCTTATTGAACTGTGAAAAAGGAGAAAGCATAGTCACTATTTACCTGCACACCAGAGATAGCTTTCACAACAGTGGACTTTCCATGAGTGAATGGTTCCTGAAGTATAACAATATCATATTTAGTTCCTATGCATGGTTACTTTTCCCGACATCAACTTATATAAAAGACCAAGGAGCACGAGTGGAAAATAAACTAAAAAAATTTACCTATATTTATAGTAGCCTAGCGAGAAATGACCTCAGAAGACAAAGGATGTAGCACAATTATATACAATTCTTTTAAGATCTTGCGCCAAACCCTTGTTCCTCCTAGACATTAGGGCAGATTGAAGGTTTTGCTGCAGAAAAGTAATTAATATAATCTGTCAACAGAGACAGATCAATTTGTTTTAAATGAGTATGCAACATGATAGAAAACTAAAGTAGTCTAAACCTTAGTATCTCTGTCCAATCTAGAAAAAAGTTGTAACTTTGTGGTCAAAATTAGGCTCTCAGTTATGGATGGGGAATTTGAAGTGGAGAAAGAAGACGTATTGAGTCAAAGACCATCAATCACTAGAATCATATATGATATTTTCGATCTGCACATAGAACCGGAAGAACAATGTCGTTAATTTAAAAGTCTGAAACAACAGACTTAGTGGAAACCCTTAAACCCCACAACTATATAATCATCAAAATCCCTCATACCGGATTAGGCAAATGTCTCTGTATGCTGTTTTTGAAATTAGTATTCCCTCACGTTCAGAGATACAAATCAAACGAAGAAGCTAAAATCTTCTTCTTCTTCAACTGAACCACCAAAACTTTAATTAATCCCAAATTGAAGAAAACATCAAAACGCTTCTCATCGATCTCTTCTTACCTGCGCAGTGATGGCGGCTACTGGAAGATGAAGCCGATCAGTTCTTCGCCCTCGCTCTCTTCTTCCCAGAAGATTCACACAATCATCGCCAAAAGTCTCCTTGCAATCTCTCAACCTCCGGTTAAAATTCTCTCCCGGAAACCTCCGTCGCAGTTTCTAATCATCCTGCAGAGAAGAAGCCCCCAGCCGATTGTACTAGTTTCGTGCCGTGATTTCAAACCAACCAAAATAAAACCCTAGAGAGATCAGTACAACATATCTATGAACCCTAAAAGTCGCGATACAGAGAAATTGATAAACACTTAATTTAATCTTAAGATTATTTAACATGAATCTTCCCTCACCAGCACTCTCGATCGAAGAAACTCTTCTTCATTCAAAAACGGACCCAACCAAGAGAAGAGAGCAAAAAATTTGGGAAAAAAATAATAATAATGCGAATATTTTTTTTTTTTTTTTTTTTTTTTTTTT
>NC_025686.1:20203022-20214743 GCF_000633955.1 Camelina sativa | reverse complement strand
TTTTTTTTTTTTTTTTTTTTTTTTGTCTAACGGCTATTATTCTTATTTAGCCGTTGATTCCTCAGATGGTGCTTCAATCGGACAGTTCTGAATTTTCCACCAATAAAAAGTGAATTTTTGTTTTTTAGGCAATATAAAACAAACGCAAACGCATAGGAAACCTGCGTTTTGTCCTCAACGGTATGATGGGTTTTATAGTGTAGGCCCAGTAAGGTTCACTAATTCAAAATTTAAATATTTGCTTCTTTTTTGCCTTTGAAATAAGAGAAATAATCATTTTTCGGCCCAGTATTATCATATGCATAGTTTTTTTTTTTTTTTGTCAACCATATGTTGTTGATATGCATATAGTTTAATGAGTATTATTAATAAATAATTAAAATATAACAGAGATGGCGTGCAGTACTCCAAGAAGACAAACGAGCTCCATTAATATCTCCTTAGTTTTGCTGAGGAAGTGATCGTTATCGAGAAATTTTTACTTGTTGCTAAACCTGGTTCAAAAGAGTTCATCTATCGTGTTCTTATGCTGTTACAAACAATGCATTCGAGTAATATAAGATCACCAACATCGTCAAATTCTCAAAACGCAAAAGTAAAGGAGGATTCAGCTACTATGTTAATAAAAACTCTGCAACACTTCAATAAATTAGCGATTTGGAATATATATATACAGGAGCTTTTACAAGTTGCTATCTGATTAAAAATCCTTGTTAGCTTTCTACAATTTTGTTTTCGGCTTTCATATGCACACACACACATACCTAATTCTGAAGAAAATAAAAAGTCCGAGGATATATAGCTCACTACGCATTCATAAACAATGTATTTAAGTAGATCACCAAAATGTATTTTCCAAAAGCGAAAAAAAATTAAAGAAAATTCAGCTACTCTGTTTATTAACTTAACAGAATCAGCCCTATTTTATAATTGACTAAAATAAAAATAAAAAATACCCTTTTGCCTGTAAATACCTCCTCAATGAATTTGAACCAAACTAGGAACATAACTGACGAGAAATGGCCAAGCAGTACCCTGTGGTTCTTGTACAATCAAATTATGAACTTGTATACCCTCTATAGCAAAGTAAAATTTTGTCATGGTCCTCATTGGATCAGTCAAACTTGGTAACTCTGTATCACAACACACAACCATTTTATTCTTCTCGTCAACCAAGAAACTTATAATATGGCTCATCACATCTGGTCCTGGTAACATAACTTTACCCAAATCCACTACTAAGAAGTTGCTCCACGACAAGTCTTTGGCCTCATCGATCATCTTAGTTTTGGTCACCCATATATCCATCTTTAATGAATCTATACCAACCCCATGTTGCTGTAACAAGGCAAGTTTCTCTTCTCTAACAACTGAGAGAACCACACCAACATAACTAGTTCTCTTAAAAGATAGAGGGAGACGCATACGTCCAAATCTCTCGGTAGCGAAATCAAACTTTAGTATGAAAACAAAGAGGGGGTCTTCTTTATCTGAAGCGTACCAGTAGGCATTTCCCTTGAGAGTCACGCCATTAGAGTGAATGAAAAATTTAGGAGAGACGTCATCAAGAACCCTCCATGAATATTCAGAGTTGAACTCATAGATTTCAAACTTAGGAGGAGAATACTGTACGCAGCTTTGAAAATGGTTAAAAGCCAATATTTTGTAGTTATCCCAAGATTTGTCGCTGTTGTTTACGTATCCTAAGACATACTTGTATAAGAATACCCAATAATCACCGGATTGGATCCACCTGGTTTGACCAGTACAAGGGTTCCAAACCACGAGTTTACTGTCCTCTGTAGTGCACAATAATAAACCCTCGCAGTGAGTTAAGATGGACGATAGCTTGAACTGTTCCGAATCATTAAGCTTGTTAAGTTCAACTGCAACCTCAAAGGATGGATCAAAGCTGTTTTGGATTCCATGGAGATTGACTCTATGAATTAGAGTATCCATTAATGTGGCTGAATAACCCCTGTAATCATTAATTAAGATCACCTGCGCTGCTGCTTTGCCAAAGTTCTTCTTGGCAAATCTCGGATCTCTGAATAAAGCGTACCAACGTTTGCAAGTAGTTTGCAATTTTTGTAGACAAGTGGCCGGAACCCTAGAGAGTATCTCTGTTTCTAAATCATGTGGAAGATCAGTAGTAACCATCACAGTGTTTTTGTTTGTCTTGTGATTTCTCTTATGACGAGACCTGAGGAAGAAACAAGAAAGCGACACGACTGCGCTGATCGAAATTAGGGGTTAACAATTGGTATAAAACAACTATAAACCGAGATATGTGAGCCAACATTGAACCACATCGGCAGACCCGATTAGCTTCTTATCTCGGTGTAGGCGTAAACCAAAGATATCGTGAAAAAAAAACGAAAGTGCATACACTGATTACTGCATACAAATACATCATCATCACAAAAGTTAGCCTAGTATGTCCAGACATTACAGGAACCAAACCGGTTTACATACAACCTCCCAAAAAACCAACACTAAACCGGTTAGCATATCTTACAAACAAAAACTCTTCACTACACTACTTTAGATTTAAGCATTCACCAAACTACTTTAGCCGCTTCTTTGTACATATTGAAAAAACTGACTTAAGTTTCCTTAAACTCAAACTGAACCAAACCAACTACATCGGTAACAAACCTAACCATTTTAGTTCAGTTTGGTTCAACGTTTCAGACCTTTGTTTTCGCCAGTGTTGGATCGTTTTTGGCCTCCAATAACCTTTCTTGGCTCAGCTGATATCGGACGACTTCCGGGAGGAAACAATCTTGGAACTTCGGAAGCTTCAGGCCAATCAGAGACACCCGGAAGCGGCTTGAAATCAACAGCTAAAACTGCACGAGAACTTTCGGTACTGTAACAGTCATCAACGTACTGCAAATGATCAATGTTCAGCCTCCTGCAAACCGCTAACACGTGCGAACATGGAAACTTGAAAAGTTGCCATACCCCACAACTGCATACCCGATCACTCATATGAACAACAAATCTCGTTTGACTAACTTGCATCACTTCCGTGACCTGAAACTTCTCCCCCGTCCGGTCTAGAGGCAATACATCGTGCGTTCTAGAAGCTTCCTTACACTCTTCAAAAAAATTCATGACATATTTAGAGTATAGGTCTCTTCCATTCAATGATTCCCCAAGAAGACCACGTCGATATTTGAAAAGCTCTGCCCGGTAATCAAAAATTAGCAAGATGGAGGTTGTGATTGGAAGATCAAGAGCTTTGTTTATGAATCCATATGTCCCAGATATTGTGTTTGTTGTCATGATCCCAAATCTCAGCCCACCATCATCGTAAGCCAGAGCCCATTGATGTAGAGGTATTTTGTCTAACCATTTTCGAGCCTCCAAGTTCATCTTTTCGATTTTCTTCAAGTACTTCACGAAACTTGATACGTACTTCGTAGATCCCGCCTTGTAAACAAACTCTGTCATGAGATTGTTATGAAAGACGTCATAAAACTTTAAGCACATATGCCTAAGACAGAACCGGTGTTGTGCCCACTGACACTCACGCTCCTTAACAACTGTAACTATGTCAGGATCCGGACTCGTTATTAGACAAATGCCTTCCCTTTGTGTTACTTTCTTTCTGATGCATGCAAAGAACCAACGCCAAGTATCAGCTGACAAACTTCCTTCGGTAATAATTGCAAACGCAAGTGGGAAAAGCCTGTTTTCTGCATCAAATCCCGCTGCAACCAACAATTTCCCAGGGTATTTACCGCTCAAGTTTACTGTATCCACTAAAATGAGAGGTCTGCAGTGAGAAAATCCTGCAATTGACTGCTGAAACGCCCAAAACACAGAACGAAAGGATGCATTTTTGGGATCAGGAAAAGGATCATATTGCCATTCCAAGAGCATATTGTTAGATGAGCTAAGGGCAGCCATGAACTTGGGCAATAATACACTAAAACTCTTATCCAAATCTCCCAAGATTGCAGTGATTGCTTTCTTTTTAGCAATCCACATATTAGCATACGAGACTGTGTAGCCAAATTCTTCTTTCACCCAATTGTTCAAATCTTCAATTGAGAGCGAGGGCTGAGCCTTTATTAGACCTTCGATCTCACCTGCCAGAAAGTCTGAGCTTACATCTGCTGGCTTACAAGTATGTGGTTCTGTATATTCTGTTATCTTGACGACATTTCCATTTGTTTCAGCTGCCTTGAGAAACCATTCACATACTTTCTTGCACCGGTATATTAAGGTACCCTCATAGGAAAAGTCGTATCTACTGTACTCACGTTGCCTTCTATTAGAGTACAACTTCACTGCATTCTCCAGCTCAACTTTATCTTTAAAAATCATCCCAACATGCAACTCACTTTCATCAAGCCATGGACTAGAGAAAATCAACTGCTTTGAGACACTATCGCTGACGCCTTTCGTAAGAGTTGGCTTTTTCATTTTCGGATCCTTCTGTGCAACCCCGTTATCACCACAGTTACCGACATCTGTACTCTCCTCATCTTCAATCCACCCATTATGGTTATCCTCCGGCGGACTTCTTAGTTTAGTATTCCTCACACTCACATTTACATCTGCATTGACGCTAGCCTCCTCCTCTTGCCGAGAACGCTTTCGGGTCGCATTATTTTCCAATGGCGACTGATCATTAGATATAGGAACAGTTCCTTCATCAGACAACGGTTTGATCTCTAAATACAACTCCAGATTGTTGATAGAAGGATGGTGACTTGGTACCTCTAGCATCATCTCTAAACTACAATCATCCACAATGGGCAAGCGCACATACTTGACCATCTGTTGCTGAACAATGGAAGGGTACCTACCAATCAAATCAATCTGAAACTTTTCCTTTTCAAAACCAGTAACTCGATGCAGATCATCCAGCAACTGGGATAGTTCAATCTTGCTGTCAACTCTGATCCCTCTTGGACTTGACCCTTCATAGAATGGACCATCAGGACCATCTTTTATACAACCATTCCAATAACAGAGCAACGGAACCTTTCTTGTATCCATGAGCACCACAAAACCTTCAAACAGAAACAAAATAAATTATGGGTTTCAATCGGAATACCTAAAGCCATGTTCACAATTTTGAGAAAACCCTAGAGCTCAATTTCAGAAGATAACAGTATCAGCTACAATACGAAATGGAAGACAACAATAAAAGAGAGAACATTTTCAATAGAGAAGGTGGTGATTCAATTAACCCAGCAAAAGAATAAAACCCTTAAAATTTGAATTTTTTTTTTTTTTGGGTTGAATGCGACATATATGAACTCTGCTGAGTGAGTGAGGTTAAAAACTACAAATATTTTACTTTTAGTTAGGGGGGAAATGCTCACTTGAAGTTGCAGCAGAGTCTTTCAGATTCTTCGGTGATTTCTTCGGAGATGAGAACACTTCACTTCACTGCAATGGTAAAAAGTTCTCCTTTTTTTCCTTTTTCCGTGGGCAACGATGACGGTTCAATTTTCATTAAGCTTTTTGTGGTTAAAAAACACACATCTAGAACAGTCAATTTATCTTTAAAATATTCATTTATTAGAACACAGTGTGTGATGATATTGCCATAAACATTTCTTTTTTCAAAACCATAAACATATAGTACAGAGTACAGACGCTTCTTTGACAGAAAAAAAAAATTTGATATTATAAACATTTTATTGAAGTTAAATCAAGAAGAAGAAATAAAAACATATTTAAATAAAAGCATAAACAGGTGCTGAAGCAGAAGAATCTTTTGGTTAGCCCATGGCATACTTCTGAGTCCAGTTTCTTGCAGTTGCCTCGTACTTGGCTCTGTCGGTTTTGTACATGTGTGCAATCTCTGGCACCAACGGGTCATCTGGATTTGGATCCGTTAACAGCGAGCATATCGAGAGCAACACCTACCAAAAATTGCATTGATCATTTACATTAAAGAACCATTGTTTGTGAACGTAAACATATCTAGAGCAAGATCCTAGCTGGAAAATGTAGATGGTCTAACTATACGTTTGGAACATAAACGAACATTGGAGAAACCAATATCTCCAAATTCCAAAAGATGTGAGACTCACCTTGGAAATGGTTAGAGCGGGGCTCCATTGCTCTTTCAAGATGTCGAGGCAAATGCTTCCATTGCTGTTGATATTTGGGTGAAACACCTTCGTCCTAAATGCAACCTACAAGAACAAAACAACACAACCAATCCAAGTGTCAAGATTAACGAAAATATACTAATATCTAAGTGTCAAGATTCAGCTTTAGAAAAAGTTTATGAATAGCAAATCCTTACTAAACGTAAAGTTTCTGGTACTTTTTAAAATTGTACAATAATGGATACCTTTGGTGGCTTGAAAGGATAATCCGGAGGGAAGTGAATGGTAACGAGAAACACACCCCCTGAATACGGACTCTCTGCAGGACCCATTATTGTAGCTTGCCAATGAAACATGTCTTCAGCAACTGGACCTATAAATATCAATGCAACTCAGTTTCTTCAGTCTGTACCTCGACTAATAAACTGAGATTCGTTATATAGTCTTAGATAAACAAAAGCCAAAATATAAGCAAAAAACACCACAAAACAAAGAAGGATTCTACATTTCTCAATTCTGATTAGTCGGATAACTAGAGAAAAGTAACAACTGATAAACTGAGATACGTTAAGAACCTTAGATAAACATAAGCCAATACATAAGTTAACAACACCATAACACAAATCAAAGAAGGATTTCTACATTTCTCAACTCCTCTAACTCTGATCAGTCTAATAATTAGCAACAGAGCACCTTTGTAATCTCTAGAACACTAAATATATGGCAGATTTGTGACCAGACATAATGGTTAGTCACATAATGATCCAACAACAACAAGAAGAAAGAGTTTGAGATTTTGTTTTCTTGGCAGTAACCTGCACTGCAGGAGGTTGGAGGGTCTTTCTGGAGATCCTTCAGCTCCTTCAAGATCCGTTTCGACGCCATTTTCTCACTGAGAAATCCCTACAAAAAGCAATACAAGTTAATCCCTAGATCAATCCAGCTCAAAATCCGAGACACTTTTACCAATCTGATTGAATCGAACAAAAGAAGAGACGAGCTTTTTTGAATTTTCCAATAAAGAAGCGAGCTTTGATCTCATATGGGTTTGTTAGTCAAAAAGGAGAAAGCTTTGTTACCTCAGAAAGCTTTGTTACCTCAGAAAGAATCCTCCAAATTCGATTTTTTTTTTTTTGCGATTCACACTCCTGCCTGCAGATTGCTTAGAAGAAAGTAAAAACGAAAGAGAAAAGTTTGGGTTTTTATGCTTAGAAGAAAGGAAGAGAGAGAACTGTATTTTTAATTGGATAAAATATTATTTATTGTAGTAATAATTGCTGCTTAAGGAAATATCTGTAAAGTTTTAAAATACTATGGCTCCTATGTTTATTTTTCAAGAAATTATAAAGGGTGGGCTGTATTTCAATTGACCCCACTTTAGATTCCAATGATTCTGAATCATGATAAAATTTAAAATTATAAATTTGTCTTTGGTACATATTCTATCTTTTTCTTGATTCTTAAAAATATAGCCAAGTGTAGAGATATGAACGGTTAAATATATTTGTCTTTGTTAGAAATAGCAATGAAAAAAAATCATAATTTCATGAAATTTTATCTACTTTTTTATGACAAGATTATTTTCAATCTCTATCTCAAACTAATAATATATTCTGATTTATCCATACCAATTACATTTTTTAACAGAATGTAAATCTTTTTTTATATAACCCTCAGTTAATATAAGAATATTTATTTGGTATTGTAAAATAATTTTTAAAATTGTGTGAAAATCTCAAAAGGTATAGATCTTTAAGTTTTGTAACGATAATAGTTTAATGTCATATCATGCAGTCATCACGTCGTCATAGTGGGATTTGTATTACTGCAATGACTAATGATAATATCACGAATTAGTTATGGATAAATGACAAGATAGGCAAATGGTTTAAGACGGTTATTTTCTAATCACAGGGCATAATGATGGCCTAGTGGATGGATATATATAACTCGATATGGTGAATGAATTAGCTATCAAACAAATTTTAAAACTTTATATTTTTTTTTACTTATAAGAGTTTGTTTGAATAAGTTGACAGAAAAGAAGTACTATGGTGATGGTCAGTTGAGATGGGAATTTTTTATGTTATACATCAAATAAAGATATATGTGTGATTCATACATGTTAATCATTTTACAATAAAAACATTAATTTAAATATACTTTTATTAATTTTTAATCATAAACCATACTCCCTCCGTTTTAAAATATAGGATGTTTTAGTGGAAACACGCATATTAAAAAATAGTTACTTTTATAAAGTTTAACAAATCATAAATAAGTCTACATAATAGAAAATATAAATTTAATCTAAAAGCTGCATTGAAAATTGGAAACATCCTGTATTATGAAATAAAAATACTTCTCTAAACATCCTATATTATAAAATGGAGAGAGTATATTTGTGGTTACAATGACAAAACAAGGGGATATTTTTCAATTTGGCTTGGTTATTTTCGGTTTATTTGTTCTAAACCGGCTACGGTTAGCCAACAAATATCGACTTTGAAAAATAAAATAAAAAAATATTTGCAATACCGGAGAATTAGTCGGTTCAGTTTATAAAAGAAAAAATAAAAAAGAAAAACCAGTGTTTTTTTTGGATGGACACCAAGAGAGAATAATAGATGTGCAGACACACACTTGCAAAAACACAACGACCGTCGAGTGTTTCTACAATAACTTATAACTACTAGGTACTAACCCGTGCTATAGCACGGGCAAAATATTTTATATAATTGTATTATTTTAAATATCTAATTTAAGTTTGGTTTTACTTTGGATTATTACACGTATATATTATATAATCTAGAGGAACGGGAAACACGTCCATGTCCCGTTTTATCATATCCCGTTCCATCTCCTATCTTTCCATATCCATCATAATTTTTTTGTCTTATTGTAACGCTCCGATCATCACCTTAGTGGGCCCACTCATGTCCATTTCCGATTCATAGGCCCACCTCGCTTAGTGGGCCCACATCCATTCCCGGCCAGTGGGCCCATCTATATTTGACAGTCGATTTGTTACGTCCAGGAGGCTTTAAAGATTTGTTTACCATCCCTACAAATCACCACATGATCTTTCCATGTGTTTTGTCTCCACTCGCACAGTTCCGACAATCACTTTCCAAATGGTCACCCATACTGAAACTACTCCAGCTCAAACATGCTTAACTCTAGAGTTCTCTCAGGACCTTTGACCGAAAAGAAAACTGCACTTTGGTAACATAAGTGACCAAATCAATTTTTTTAAACCTCTCCGCAAACCGGGATGTCACAATTATGATCGTTCTCTTTTATATAATTACTTGGTAGACAATATTTTTAATAGAGATTGGGTAAGAAATTTGCATGGGATACCCATATTCTTCTTGAATATATATATATTTTTTATTTAGTTAGTTTTTACCATCCAAAAAAATACAATTTTAACAAACTATCTAACTGTTTTTAAAAAATACTAAAATATTGAAGTTACCCGTTCCAAAGTGGAGAATTACTTCACGAAATATATAAAGTCTCCATTTGAATATTTTCAACCAAATTTTCAAAATATCCATCTCATATTAGTTCTTTATATGTCACATAGTGAATTTTTTTAAGAAAATCGTTTAAGTGCAATCTTTTCTATTATACGAATTACCCATTTCCATTGCATATCCACTATTTCTCATTGTAATACCTTAAATACCCCAGACTTAATCATAATTTCATTTACATAATACATCAAATTTTTTAGTTTTATATGTTTTTTGTTTAATGGCACACAAAAAAAAAGGTTTTTCTTTATTAGGTGATTACAATAATGATTTCTCATGAAATGTAATTTATTGCATATTGGCTTTCAACAAAGACAGTGATGATGAATCAAAAAGTTTTTAATCATGGACTGCTGATTGTGGAAAAATAAGAGACTTATTTGTCATTTTTTTTTGGAAAAATGATTGCCAGCTACGTCAAGTATATGCCAACACATCGCCACACATACAAACAATATAAATGTTTTATTAACTACACGAACTATTGTCATTACATACGGATATGCATAAACAAACATGAGTTATGTGTACAACACCATAACCATCTAATTCTGATACTTTCTTTGCCGGAATCCGGTGTTGACCGGTATTGACTGGCGTTGACCGATATTGACCTACGTTGACCAATTTTTTTTTCTTCATAAACAACAAAAATCAACAAAATAATTACATAACTTTACTAAAAAATTATATAATAAAATTTTAGTACAAAATAGTATAACATATATACATTTTCCTTTTGTAAATTCAAAAGTTAGTTTTAAATTTTATACCATATTATATTTATTATATACAAAAGGGAAATGTATATTTGTTATGTACCATATTATATTTGTTATATACAAAAGGAAAATGTATATTTGTTATAATACTTTGTAGTAAAATTTTGTTATATACAAAAATTTCCTTTTATATAACAAATATAATATGATATATAACAAATGATGAGACATATAATTTTTTCTTAAAATTTTTTGGCTTAAAAATGTTCATAGACTTTTTATAATTGAGTCTAATTTGTTTTTTTGTCAAAGTATATTGCACCTTGCTATATATATAACCTTTGATTCACCATTATTTTTATATATTTGTTATATAAAAATATTTTATAGCATGCTACATAATAAAATATAATAGGGTATACAAATGATATGGTATAAAATTAAAAACCAAATTTTGAATCTATACTATTAAAGCAGAAGTACTCTCTAGAGTAAAAATGGACCATGACTTGGTTTTGGTAGGTTTTTCATTAAAAATGATTAGAGAATCACAAAATTTAATCTAACTAACCTATAGTTTCGATTTTGACAAATGACGAAAATGCCCTTGGTCGATTACTTTAAAAAAAACGGGTCGGGACGCGGATCCTTAAAAAAGCCGACAACAGAAGGAAAATAACCACCGGACTGTTTGTGTTCGAGAATAATATTTTTCGGATCCAATTTATTATTTAATTCAAGATTAGTTAATTAAGATCCCAAACAAACCCATTCGTTATAGGCAAACACTCTGATTTCATAAATTTTAATACCGAAGAATTTGAATATTTACTTAATTACCGAAACATATCATAACAAATATTAATTTAAAAGGAAATTTTTCTGATTCAGTTAAAATCTTATAAAACGAATATTCAAGTTACCATATTTTGTTTAATTCCTTGATTTCCGATGTTACAATTATGAACTAATCTTTTACGATCAAATTTTCAAAGGAATATTCGTTTATCAGTTGTAACGAATCAAGCAAGTAAATATATTTTGCGTATATTCCTGATATCAAATCTTAACTTATAAGTGATAACCTAAATCAATGAATTATAACTATAAATATATTGAGAACTTTCTATTGGATTATTATACTAAAATAACGATTTTTACTTCGTTACACAAAATGATGGCTCTACCCCTATCTTACACTCCTTTGAAAGACCTAAAACCATACAAAAACGCTTGGCGTATTCAAGTCAAAATTCTCCACAGTTGGAAAATGAATACCGCTAAACTTGGTGAATCACTCGAACTAATTCTCGCTGACGAAACAGTATGTATTTTAAGTATAGATTTATTATTCTTTTGCTAATATATTAATAT
>NC_025686.1:20201521-20202059 GCF_000633955.1 Camelina sativa | reverse complement strand
AAAAAATGTTCCGATCAGTCTACTGATTTCACCGAAGATAAAGGAGATTATCCTACCAAGGATTTGAATGAAGTCATTAGCTGTGAAGATGTTGATCACGGAAAAACATAGTCCTACTCCACGTTTGGTTTCCAATTATTTTCACATTTTTCCTTTGAACAATAAAAAGCATTTTTAAATGCTTATTTTAAAACTTTGTTGGTTATTTATTTGGTTCAGTTTTTAATATTATTTTGCTTTGGTTATTTATATGGTATTTTTATTGTTTATAATTTATTTGTTCAAAACTTAATTTATTTTACTAGATATTTGACTGTTTAGTTTTTTTCTATACTTTAGAATATTGTACTCAATTATTTAAAAAAGAAATCTTCAATATAGTAAAATAAGGATCTCTTTCAACAGAGACATTGATGATGAATTAGACTTCTAAGAATCATAGTTACAATGGAGTATATGATGATGAAATCTACTTTGAAGTAGCATCAGTATCATCATGTATCTATAAATGTAAAAGAAATTTATACTGATTCTAATT
>NC_025686.1:20200570-20201461 GCF_000633955.1 Camelina sativa | reverse complement strand
CCGCAGTTTCTCTAAACATACTGTTAAATCAGTGACTATGAAACGCATGAAAGATGAATGTGAGAACAAAACTCCTAAATCTCCACAATTTTCAAACTTAGAGAAGAAATTTCGGATAACTCCATCTTCTGAAAAGGAGAATCCACCACAACCATTTATTGGATCTAAAAATACAGTCCCTATTAAATCTGCATTTCGTGCAGTGTTGAAGGATATTACAAATACCACTGAAAATAATAAAAGTGTTAGCAAATCTACACAACAGCCACAGAGAAGGTCAGCACATGAAAAAAATGGGACAAAAATTCCTTTAACATCATCCACTTCAAGAAAAGAACTCCATGGTATGTAACTCTTTACTATATATAATATAGATTGTACATAATAATCTAATAACATAAATTCAAATCATTTTTTTATTGTTTGTCAGGTCCTGTTCATCCATCTCCTAAAAATATTGGATCTAATAATATAGTCCCTATCAGTTCTGTATACGTTCGTCTGTTTAAGGATTTAACAAAAAAAGGTTACAGTAATACAAGTGTTACTTTTCCTTTAGACCGATCACAAAGGATGTTACCATATGAAAATGATATCAGAATCAATAAACTAACACCATCGGCTTCAAGAAAAATCCTCCAAGGTATGTACCTCTTAATTATAGATTAGAGATAATTATTTAACTCCATTAATCCATATTATTTCTTATGTTGCTAAGGTTCTGGATATGCACCTCCTACCAATATTTATTTTGTAGATACCCCGTGCACACCTAATGTATGCATTTCTCCAATCCGGCGTTTGTCGTCTCTTACGAATGAAGCAAGGATTAGTCCATATTCAAAAGGTTATATTTACGTATAATCATATAATATTTTTGTTATTCACTGA
>NC_025686.1:20135190-20197554 GCF_000633955.1 Camelina sativa | reverse complement strand
GTTGTCCGATTATGTTAATGAGAAATATTGATCCGCATGGTGGTTTAATGAATGGTACAAGACTGCAGATCACCCAAATGGCGGACCATGTTTTGCAAGCTCGGATTTTAACTGGTACGCGAGTTGGTAAGATAGTTCTCATCCCTAGGATGTTGATATCACCATCAGATACTAGGTTGCCTTTCAAAATGCGCCGAAGACAGTTCCCAGTGTCAGTTGCTTTTGCAATGACTATCAATAAGAGTCAAGGTCAATCTCTGGAAAATGTTGGTATATACTTGCCTAGACCCGTTTTCTCCCATGGTCAGTTATATGTAGCAATGTCAAGAGTTAAATCAAAGTCTGGATTGAAGATGTTGATAACAGATGCTGAGGGAAAACCTCAAACAAAGACCACCAATGTTGTTTTTAAAGAAGTTTTCCAAAATCTTCACTAGGAAATGGAATGGTACTTACTCCCTAAATTCTAGGTATATTATAATTTCGTTTTATTAATATATATGTTACTAACTCTATATTTATTCTAATTTGCCCTACAGAGAAAATACAACACATGGTTGAATGGGTTAATGACGAAATATGGTACTTTCATGACTATATGAGTCATTTCTACTCTTACTATTATTTTTATTTTATTTTATTATTGTTTACTTTGGATATTAAACATTCATAAACACAAATTATTATTATTGTTTAGAATCTTAAAACACAAACCTATAAAGTTTGTTGATTACATTGTTGATTACATTTAAATCTCAATAAAGTTTTAAGTGTTAAAAAAAATAAAAAATAAAAAGAAAAACCAGTTTCGATGTATCAATTTGGCTCGGTTTAATTTGGTTTATATTTAATGATAACTTTTAATTTTTAACAATTAAAAAAGAAAGAAACATTATTCTATTCCACCATTGCATATCGATCGGTTCCTCTCAAGCTCTCTCACCTTTGCTCCTCTCCGCAGTCTCGACGTTTGCCGTCGGTGAAAATTCTCAGATGAGAGCCGTAATCGAAAGAGTCTCTCTATTATATTCCTCCGTCACGGTTAGTGACACTCCTTCTTCTAAATCCCCCCCCCCCCCCAACTTTCTCCTTAATTTTGTTTGACCTTGGTTGATCGAATCGTGCGTGTCGCTTGGGTTTTTAATCGGGATTCCTGAATCAGATACACAGATTTTAACGCCGATTACAAAATTAAATCTTATTAATTCTACTTCGATTTTACGTTTTCATTTGTAATTTTTTTTTGTATTGATATGTCGAACATGTGATTGTTACCTAATGCAGAGAGACGGAACCAGAAGAGGAAGAACAAGAAGCACGATGTGCATCTTTAACAGGTACCAATAGAAAAAGCCCAGCCCAAAACAGAGTCCGTTATTGTTTTTTTTTTCTATATAAATAAAAAAGTAACTAGGGTTATTTGAAATTATTGATTGCTTGCTTGCTGCTCTCTCTCAACTCTTACCGGACAAATATACCATAAACCGCTCTTAAAGCTTGTTTTCATCTTCTCCAATGGCCAAAGCTAAATTTTTGGGTTTGTTGTTTTGGTTTCTCTGAGCACTTTGTATGTTTTATACCCACACTTTTGTCTCAAGAGGCCTTTTTTTGGCTGCTCTTGTTGTTAGGTAAGCGAAAGCTGGAAGATGATTTGGGGACCAAACCCACTCTCAAGAAACAAAAGAAAAAATCCAAGAACAAGGTTTAACCTAAGATTCTGCGGATTCCTCTTGTTTCTTTGCACGTACTGTCTTTCTAATGCCTTACTTATGTAAACAGGACACAACCAAAGAATCTGCTGATAGTCTCAAGCAGGTTGAGTTGTTAGAGCCAAAGTCTGATCAGGCTAATGTGATCTCAGCGAAGGTATAATCCTTGAAAAATATTGTACTGTTTGTTGCATACATTGCACAAGTTTATGTTCCCATCAAGCAATTTGAGTCTTTTCCTCCTGTGCTTAACACCCATGGCTGTTCAATTCAGGAAGCTGCCGTAGGAAAAAAGACTCTCTTTGTTGACAATCTCCCTTGCGAAACTAAAATACCAAATATGTAAGTAAACAACACTCTTTTTTAATTTCCTATTACCTCTTCAGAGCAAGTTTTTCCAGGACTGATATTATATCGTCCATTTTTACAGCATCCATTTCTTTAAAAATGTTGGACAAGTTGTTTGTGTTCGACTTGTTGTAGACTACAATTTTAAGCTTGTGGGCTGTGCCTTTGTTGAGTTCTCTTCTGCTGACGAAGCAGAGAAGGTGAGAGTAGTTTTCACAGTAATGATGCAAAAGTTATTTAAATAGTCATCTGAAACGTGGTTTATACTTATGATGAAATATATACAAGTAGTTATTTGTAAGTACGATTTCTGACTCAATCTTTTATACTCTAGGCGCTGGAAAAGAAGAACGGTGAATATTTGCAAGATAATAAGATTGTTCTTGATGTGGCTGATAAGGGAGCTACATACCTTCCACCCAAGTAAATGTTATGGATATTTGTTTCTGTAAAACTGGTTGTAACTTATTACGATTACAGAAGACTAACGCTTTTGTTTTTGTGAATTAGGTATTGCATAGATCACAAGGTTTGGTAAGGGATTTAGCTATTTGCATGTTGAGTTTGTCATTAAGAGCACATTTAGTCAAGTTTTTTGTATACATGTAGAGATCACAAAAGTTTTTTGATATTTCAGGTATGAAGAAGACCTTCGACGAGAAAGCCTTCCGATAGAAGAGGAAGATGAGACACCCAATTTTGTTGAGGTACCTGTTCTTATTTATCTTCAAAACATCTCAAAGGAAACGCACAGCATTTAATAATAATTGTTGCCACAAAGTCTAAAAGATGACTTATTCTGCGGATGAATCCTTAGATTACGCTAATTTTTGTTGTTATTAAATTCAGGAACTACTCTTTGTTGCCAATCTCTCTCCCCAAACTAAAGTATCAGATATGTAAGTAGCTCCGTAAATTTCCACTTTCGTTCTCGGAGCAAGTTTTTCATTGACTGATATTTTGTCCTCCACTTTTACAGTTCCGATTTCTTCAATTATGTTGGAGGAGTTGTTAGTGTTCGACTTATTGTAAACCACGAGGGTAAGCATGTCGGCTATGGATTTGTTGAGTTTGCTTCTGCTAAAGAAGCAAAGAAGGTGAGGTAGTTTTTGTAGTAATGATACAAGTAATCTGAAAAGTAGTGTATATTTGTGATGAAAAATATACTAGTTATCTGAAAGTGCGGTAGCTGATTAAATATTTTAACTGTAGGCGCTGGAAAAGAAGAATGGTGAATATTTACACGATCGTAAGATTTTTCTTAACGTGTCTAAGACAGCTCCATACCCTCCACGACCCAAGTAAATTGATTTTCCATGTTATGGGGTCTTGTTTCTGTAACACTGGTTATAACTTATTGTTAAGACTTTTGATGCCATGACAGAAGACTAACACTAATACTTTTGTTAACTAGGTACAACCTTGCAGAGAAGCTTTGGTAAGGGATTTAACTCTTTGCTTCTTGAATTTGTTATCAAGAGCACATTAGGTGACGTTTTGATATACATTACATGGAGATATCACTAGGATTTTTGATATTTTAGTTATGAAGACTACCTTCGACGAGGAAGCTTTCTGGTAGAAGAAGATGGGGCAGTGGATAGACTTGATGAAAACTCCCGATTTTGTACAGGTGCTTGTTCTTCTTATCTTCAACATATGTCAGGCTCAGAAGAAAAGCTTAGCTTCTAATGACAGAACTGTTAAATTATTGCTAACACCTTTGGCTGTTAAATTCAGGCAGTTGCCCTAAGAAAAAATACGCTTTTTGTTGCCCATCTCTCGCGCAAAACTGAAATATCACATATGTAAGTAGCACCTTCAATTCCCTCTTTCCTTCTTGGAGCAAATTCTTCATGACTATTATTTTACCCTCCACTTTTATTATTTTTACAGCATCGATCTCTTTAAAGATGTTGGAAAAGTTGTTCATGTTCGACTTATTGTAAACCACAATGGCAAGCATATGGGCTGTGGCTTTGTTGAGTTTGCTTCTGCTAACGAAGCAAAAGAGGTGAGAGCAGTTTATAGTAATAATGAAAAGTATTTTAGTAGTCATTTAAAAAGTAGTTATTTGAAAGTACGATTACTGATTAAATATTCGATATTGTAGGCGCTGGAAAAGAAGAACGGTGAATACTTGCACAAATGCAAGATTTTTCTTGAAGCGGCCGAGATAGCTCTATACCGTCCACCCAAGTAAATTGATTTTCCATGTTATGGAGATTTGTTTATGTAACTCTGGTTGTAACTTATTTGCTAGAGTTTGTATGCCATTACAAAAGACTAACGCTATTTATTTTTGTTGATTAGGTATTGCATAGATCACAAGGTTTGGTAAGGGATTTTAACTATTTGCATCTTGAATTTGTTATCAAGAGCACATAGGGTGAAGTTTTTGGTATACTTAAAGGGTTTTTGATAATTCAGGTATGAAGACTACCTTCGACGAGAAAGCCTTCTGATAGAAGATGAGGCAGTTGAAGGACTTGATGAAACCCCCGCTTTTGTTGAGGTACCTGTTCTTATTATCTTCAAAATATGTCAGAACTGTCGCCACAAATTTAAAAGATGACATATTCTGGGGATGAATCTACGTTTTGTTGTGATGTAAGTTTGGTCATTTTCTTTTTGGAGTTGTGCTAACACCACTGACTGTTAAATTCAGGAAGTTGCTGTAAATAAAAAGACGCTCTTTGTTGCCAATCTCTCTCACGAAACTAAAATATCACATATGTAAGTAGCACCTTAAATTTGCTCTTTCTTTCTTGGAGAAAGTTTTTCGTGAATGGTTTCTTATCCTCCATTTTTACAGCATCGATTTCTTCAAAGATATTGGAGAAGTTTGTCGTGCTCGACTTATTGTAAACCACACGGGTGAGCATGTGGGCTGTGGCTTTGTTGAGTTTGCTTCAGCTGACAAAGCAAAGAAGGTAAGAGTAGTAGTATATAGTAATGATGAAAAGTATCAAGTAGTCATCTGAAAAGTAGTGTATACTTATGATGAAAATTGTACAAGCAGTTTATTTGGAAGTAGGATTGCTGATTAATTCTTTTTATACTTGGTAGGCGCTGCAAAAAAAGAATGGTGAAACTTTGTGCCATCATAAGATATATCTTGACGTGGCTGAGCTAGCTCCATACCCTCTCCGACCCAAGTAAACTAATTTTCCATTTGGAGATTTGTTATTTTCTATAGTTTTGATGTCATTACAGTAGGGCTAACTCTATTATTTTTGTTAATTAGGTACAACCTTGCAGAAAGGCTTTGGTAAGGGATTTAACTATTTGTTTTATGAGTTTTTTTTTTTTTTTTTATATATAACAAGAGCGCATATATTGGTTGAAGTTTCTGGTATGCTTGGAGAGAGATCATAACGGTTTTTGATTTTCCAGGTGCGAACGAGAAAGCCTTCTGAAGAAACATAAGAAGAAAGAGAAGGCACGTAAGAAGTTCGAATTCTGCGGTACAAAGATTACCTTCTCTTACGACGAAGACTGATAGAAGAAGATGAATCTCTTTGGTGTGTTAAACTTGTGACGACAATGCAACTTATTTTTATTACTTTCTTATGTTCTTTTGTGTGAAAAACTTTGTTGTTAAACCATGATCTGCCTTCACTATTACCTATGTATATGATTTGGTTGTCAAGACAGTAGTGCCCTGAGCGAGGTACACAAACAAATTTACTTTTGTCATATTGAGTCTCAACTTGATTAGGTAGCTTCAAGTTTTCATATCTTTCACTTTGGTGAAAAAGGAGAAGTTGGAGACATTAGCTTGTCCTGAAGCTGATGAGCTTTCTTGTATGGATTTAATGTAGGAGTCACAGTAAAAGTATCATATACTTAAAAATTACCATGAAAATTATATATAAATTCAAACTATATTTGTCTTAAGACACAAACTACTTTACCCAATTACTAGCTCTGCCAAATTTGTAATTAATTAGTAGACAAGAAAAATGTAATCTTCTGAAGGTAAAGAATGTCAATATAGAACCTTCTCCCTGATACAGAGACTCCAAAGCTAACTTTAAGAAGAGCGAGCCTTTAGGGTTTTTGGCTTCGAGCAAAAAGGGAAAAAAAAACTCCGCAACCGAGAGAGAAAGGAGCGTCGTGTGAGATCGGATCAGAATCAATGGAGTCTACAATCTCGTTGAAGACCAAAGGAAAAGGGAAAGGATCAAAGGGAGCTTCGTCTTCCGATGACAAATCCAAGTTTGATTTCGTCAAGGAATGGAGCAATTGGTCATTGAAGAAGGCCAAAGTCGCGACTCACTATGGCTTCATCCCTCTCATCATCATCATCGGCATGAACTCCGATCCCAAACCTAATCTCTTCCAGCTCCTTAGCCCTGTCTGATCCAAATCCGAATCGAATCCGATCATTTCCTGGTTTGCCTTTATTATATCTATCTACGCGTGTTCTTCGATTCGCAGAATCTTCTTTTATTCAGTAGCTAGTTAGTTTCTGAATACTTCCTCTACTCTATGGTTCTGTATTGACTCAGTTTGTTTAGCTTATGATATATTTGTGAAATCGACTCTGGGAATTTTAAATAAGTAATGATCGAAACAAATGCTTTAAAAGAATTGAAGTTTTTTGTATCATCAAAGTGTTGGAATGTCTTGTATCATTTGTACAACATGTGTTATATGAGGTCGATCTTGAGGTTTCAATGCAACACAAGCCAAACCTATTTGCAACATCTCCACCATTTCTTCTTGTATACCCATTTGCCTCATTAGCTCAGTATCGAATACTTCTCCTGTCCACTCTTCCCACACCACCGACCTTATCCAGCTCGCCAAGTCCATGATTTCCTCGTCGTCGTCTTGTGATAGCGGACTCGCTGGAGATTTCCCTGTTAGGAGCTCTAGTAACACCACCCCGAAGCTGTATACATCTGAGAACTGTGTGGACTTCCTTGTGTCTGTTATCTCAGGTGCGTGGTAACCCGAAGAACGTAAGTTAGTCTGAGGGAGAGATCTCATTATGGGTGTTAAGCCTAGATCACAGATGCAGCCGTTGCATTGCGAGTCGATGAAGATATTGGAGGTTTTGATGTTCCCGTGGACAAACCTCCCGTCGTCTGCTTCATGGATAATAGCCAACCCTCTTGCTGCACCTATGGCGATTCTTAACCGAGACTCCCAATCTAAAGGTACTCGGTTCCCTCCTTTATCTCCTGCAAATGTTGAGTTCAGAGGCAGACCAGAGGAATATAGGGCCAAGGAAAAAAAACAGAGATAGCTTACCGTGCAGCATGTCGAATAGGTTTCCTTTACTGTAGTAGCTGTAGACAGCGAGCTTGTCGTTTTTGGAATAGTAGTAAGCTTTAAGCTCAGCTACATTATCATGCCTGATTCTACCAACGATCTCCATTTGTTGCTCAAACTCTCTTCTTCCCACAACCACCTCCTCCAATCTCTTCACTACTACTGTGACCGTGTCCTCCACAGCTACTTTATAGGTTGTAACACAAACACTTCTCCCCAAAATTTCTGCAGACGCAGCTAACAGATCATCCAAATCAAAGGTATAGTTACTTCCTCCAAAGAATACGATTTTGCCATCAATATCGTCGTCTTCTTGTGCCCAGTTACGGTTAGGAGACGAATCTCTCTTCTTGGACCTCCATGAGAGTTTACCTTTCATAAACCGTTTCTTTCGCAAGAAACAAGCCATCATCTCTCGCACGTTGCACTCAGAATGTTTCCACAGTAGGAAAACAATCACTTCTACAGGTATTTTGAAGGCTAAAGAGATCGAAATCAAATTTTATCCCAAATCTCTAAGCTTGGTCAAACCTGGTAGAAAGCTTTCAGGATAGAAGCAATGGGCCCCGAGAGCCGGTTATGTTGACTTTCCCCGGTAGAGAAGAAACTCTAAATCTTCCTCTTCTCAAGGAGTCGAGCAAAGGGTTCTTCTTCTTGTTGTCATCGTCTTCAAAGAGCTCTATGCTTCCCATTAAGCAGAGAAGCCAAAACTATATATCGTCTCGGCCATTGTTGAAAAGAGTTTTGTCTCTATCTGTAAACGGAGAATCTTTTGTAACAGAAAAAAGTCAAAATAATGATTAAAAAAAATGATACGCCGGTCGTTAAGCCGGCAAAAAATCTTGCTTATAGTATTATTTTTAAGTTGACATGCATTAGTTTGGCCGCAAACGCATTACGCATCACCGTGATTGTTTTCTTCTTTCATTAGATTTTCTCAAACAAACAACAACCCAAACCAAAAAAATTGATTATCTCAAAACGCATATGAATTGTGTTTCCATATTCTCTTGTTTTAATTTTTTTATATATTTTAATAAAAGATCAATAATCAAAATAGCAGAGTGGCGCAGCGGAAGCGTGGTGGGCCCATAACCCACAGGTCCCAGGATCGAAACCTGGCTCTGCTATTATTTTTTGGCATTTTTCCGTAGTTTGGTTCTGATCGGACCAATTCGAGTCGGTTTAATCAAAACCGAACGTTTCCAAAATTAATAAATTAAACGTCGTCGTTTTTGTCAGCGTCTTCTTCACCTAACAAAACGAGATATTAAAAAAAAAAAAAAAACGCTTCACCAGTTGGTTAAGTCAGTAGAGCCTTTTTGCTTGTCTCTTGACTCCATCGACGAGTCCGTCACTTTCACCGTATAAATATCTCCGCCACTCTCTCTCTCTCCCCTCATCACCACCAACCTCCGTCAAAACCCCAACCTCTCTCTATCTCAATCCTCAACAATGGAGTCCGTCGCACTATCTCGCATCGGTCTCGCCGGTCTCGCAGTCATGGGACAAAACCTCGCCTTAAACATCGCCGAGAAAGGATTCCCGATCTCAGTCTACAATCGAACCACTTCCAAAGTCGACGAAACCTTAGATCGTGCCTCCGATGAAGGAAAGCTCCCAGTCGCCGGTCAATACTCTCCTCGCGATTTCGTTCTCTCGATCCAACGACCTAGATCCGTCATCATCCTCGTCAAAGCCGGTGCTCCCGTTGACCAAACTATCTCAGCACTCTCCGAGTACATGGAGCCTGGTGATTGCATCATCGACGGTGGTAATGAGTGGTATCAGAACACGGAGCGACGAATCGTTGAAGCTGAGAAGAAAGGATTGCTTTATTTAGGTATGGGAGTATCTGGTGGTGAAGAAGGAGCTCGTAACGGTCCTTCGCTTATGCCTGGTGGATCCTTCACTGCTTATAACAATGTTAAGGATATTCTTGAGAAAGTTGCTGCTCAGGTTGAGGATGGTCCTTGTGTGACTTACATTGGAGAAGGTGGATCTGGGAATTTTGTGAAAATGGTTCATAATGGGATTGAATACGGTGATATGCAGCTGATTTCGGAGGCTTACGATGTGTTGAAGAACGTTGGTGGGTTGAGTAATGAGGAGCTTGCGGAGATCTTTACGGAGTGGAATCGAGGTGAGCTTGAGAGTTTCTTGGTTGAGATTACTTCGGATATATTTAGGGTTAAGGATGATTATGGTGATGGAGAGTTAGTGGACAAGATTTTAGATAAGACTGGTATGAAAGGTACGGGTAAATGGACGGTTCAGCAGGCGGCTGAGCTTTCTGTTGCGGCGCCTACTATTGCTGCGTCGTTGGATTGTAGGTACTTGAGTGGATTGAAGGATGAGAGGGAGAATGCTGCTAAAGTGTTGGAAGAAGCTGGATTGAAGGAGGATATTGGTTCTGCGTCTCGTGGAGTTGATAAGAAGAGGTTGATTGATGATGTGAGGCAAGCTTTGTATGCTTCAAAGATTTGTAGTTATGCTCAAGGGATGAATTTGCTTAGGGCTAAGAGTTTAGAGAAAGGGTGGGACTTGAATTTGGGTGAAATGGCTAGGATCTGGAAAGGCGGGTGTATTATCAGGGCGGTTTTCTTGGACAGGATCAAGAAAGCTTACCAGAGAAACTCGAGTTTGGCAAGCTTAGTGGTTGATCCTGATTTTGCTAAAGAGATGGTTCAGAGACAAGCTGCCTGGAGGAGAGTGGTGGGTTTGGCCATCTCTGCTGGGATAAGCACACCAGGGATGTGTGCAAGTTTAGCGTACTTTGACACTTACAGGCGTGCTAGATTACCTGCGAATTTGGTTCAGGCGCAGAGAGATCTCTTTGGAGCTCATACATATGAGAGAACTGATCGTCCTGGTGCGTACCACACTGAATGGACAAAGCTTGCAAGGAAGAGCCATTAGTGCAATGGTCCTTGAGGTTATTATTCGCTCTCATTCACTCTTCTGTCTTGTGTTTATTCCGAATTCAGTGTTTTCATTGTTTGTGTAGGGCTTTTGTTTAATCATTTCATCATCTTTTGAAAAATGTTTCATGCTTCAGGCATACAACACGAAAACAGATTGTTTCAACGTATTTGGTTATGTTATAATAAAAATGCAATGCCCTGACTCTCTATCTCAGTCTCTCTGTTGTTGATATGTCTGAGAGTTTCTTTTGATTCTGTGTTCTGGTTTGGTTCATATTTCGAATTTGAATTTGATGAATTTTGAAGGCTCAAAGTCTTAACAATCCTGCAGTCTTTTTACTCCTAAAACTGACGAAATTCTTTTCCCGTCGAAATGGCGCCAAAAGTCGACAAAAAAAACGAATTGGGCTTTTTAAAAAGAGCCCATTATTGTTTTACTACCATAATACGCATATCAGGCCGCACTATGTATATCAAAATGTTTTGTTGGCTTAGAGCATGTTAAACCCAACAAAAGTACAACCATCGTACGAGGAAAGCTAATAAATAAGCTAACTGATCTTGTGATCAAGTACGTGACTGAAAGCAGGCCCGGCACTGGGGTGGTGCAAGAGGTGCTTTTGCACCATGTCAAATTATTTTTGAAAAAAATTACAAGATTTGAGGCCCTCAACATTTGATATTTTGACAAAAAACACCCCAAATTTCTGAAAACTACAAATAAGACCTTTAAATTGAAAAGAAAAAAAAAATTTGCACAAGGTCCAAGGAAAACTTGAGCCGGCCCTGACTGAAAGTAGTTAAACAAATCCAACTTTTACTTTTGTCTAATAAGATAAATCATATTAATATTTTGTTATGTAAGTTTGTCCGTAAAACAACACAAATTTCCACCTCGTCTACAAAATCAAAATATATGCTACTCAAAAATGTAATGATGTAATTTTCAAAACACGAGACCAAGGAGGTCAGCAATGAAGCATGTTCTTCAACCCATTCCGTCAGGACATTCCTAACGTTGCTTTCTTGGATATACAATTAGTTTGCAACGCCGAAGATTTGTGGAGTTCTTAGCAACAACAACAAAAAAAAGACTTATGGAGTTGCAAACAAACAACATTGTCTGTTGACAAGCGGTAGCTTCTCTTTCTCTTGTAACCGGCCTGGTTCACTTCTTCTGATTGTAAAATATTCATCATCTGGTGTGAGACACATCACATTTATCAGACCATTTTCCAGTAAATGAACTATTTTCTTGCCGCAATAATTACAAACGAACAAAAGATTCCTGGAAAAATATGGCCCATGTGGTAATGGATTAGACAAATGAAATAACACAAAGGTGTATACTTGATTGGACAACAAACAATAGCGAGCAACAAAAAAATGTATTTCAAATACGAAAAAAATTCATCGTATGATGATGGATTCGAAGAAAATAAAAGAGAGACCTCTCTACGAACTTGCTCAATTAATCTCATGGAAAAAGAAAAAAAAAATCATTGAACTTACTCAATTATTGTAACACAAGGAAGGACGAACTAAATCTTACCTTACTCGATTCTCTCTTTCGCTCGATCGTTTGTGACTTTAACGATTGCTAGTAAAGCTAGGGTATATGTTTACGTTAGGTTACATAGTAGTAATATAACTGACATATTTCTCATATAGGGCTATATCGATATATATTAACAAAAAAAAAAAATAGAAAATGCATTTAGTCATGTCAAATATTGTCAATATTGGTTTTGTTATTTGTCAATTTGTAGTCACCAAGTAATTAGTGCTTGGGAAAATCTCTATTGGATGCCTGTCCCCATATTGTCTCCCTACCTATTGAAAATTAATAAACTCTTTCTTGAATCTAAGAATTTATTCCATAATTAATTCGTTCAATTGTGCCGAAATGATCATTTGGTAAATATAGTATTTTCATTGCCGACATTTGGTTAATAATAGCAATATAATTAAAGAAAACTTTAATTATGCTAAATGGAATTTATTCTATTGATGTCATATTACCGGATCTCCAATCATTTATGATATAACTCTTCCAATCTCAAAAAAATTCATAGTGTTTATAGTTTTGAATCTATTCTGTTTTCAAATAAAGGTTCTAGATGGAGATGTGTGGTGGCATATGGTTGATTTAGCTGCAGGAACGAACCAAATTGTATCATAATTCTATAGATAAATATTACATCAAATTCGTCATCCCCCTAGTTATTATCAGATGCATTTTTCCACTTTTAATATGAATATATATCGACTCTTTTACGATTATTTTATAGTATATTTAACTATTAGTTAAATTCTGTAATTAGTTGGAGGGAGAGACATTAGATGATGATAACCATGTTACCACTTCCATAAAACTTACACTTTACGGGACACGATTCAATGTTTTTGTACTTGTTGAAGTTCAATGTACATAAGATGTCATTTTAACCTATATAATATAGATTCGTATAACTTCTTTTCATAAAGCTAATCGATCAGGAAAAATATTAATATGTGAAAAATACTTTTATTTAATTATTTATGTGGTGTATGTTATGGTTTTATGATATGGTTTATTTTCTGAAAACACCATCGATCGTACGATGTTATTGGTTTTCCTTTTTATGATTTTTCTTATGAAAACAATTTTGTGGTTTTTTTCCTTTCTCTCTAATGTTTTATATCAGAAAAAGCAATAAGTATCTATCGCCAAATAATATTTTTTTTTTTTCCAGTTTTAACATGTTGGAAAGAACAAACAAATCTGATGTGCATTTGTTTAGTTGATCGATTCATGTGTGTGAATATGTGATACGTTTGTTTAACAACTAAAGTCTACAGATTGTGTATTTTAATTTTCTTCCAAAACAATCCAATTGAAAATATGATACGCTGCGAAAATTATACTTAGCTCAACTCGAACTTTGACAGATGCAGAAAATTTAACTAAACTTTATTGTTTACGAAGCTGCATGTTCTAGACAAACGACTGCTCAATTTGGAACATCAAAGTACAAGTTTATATGCTAAAATATTACTATAATTAATTAAGATAAAGATGCATCTTCGCAAGTTGGTCATTTACATAATGCTACTTTATGTCATCGATATTCTCTCTTTACATAAGTATATAGTCATATTATATGCATCGGTAGATATATATTTTTATTGCTTTAATTTATGTATACATATATTACACATAACATGAGCCTAATAATAGAGAAAAGGCTATGAAAGAAAGGCTATGTGTGACCAAGATTTTGTAGGTGCTTATCTTGAATCTTTGAGCTTCATAAGAAGCAATACAAGTACAGATTTAAATATTTTATAAGATTTTTAAGTTACTATATATGGTTTTATTTTTAATTCAAACTATGAATATTATAAAATATAATTTATTAATTTAAATGTATAACCTTCTATTAACTTGAGGGCTGGCTGTACTAATCTCTCTGTAATATAGCGTTTCAACTAGGTTCTCCCTATAATTTCGGCCACTACTCATTTCTACTTATACGATTTATATACTACTCAATTTCATCCAGACTATATAAATCTATCCAATTAACCAAAATCAGTTAAAATTTGTAGTTACGTTTAAAAATCGATGATCCCGCCAACTTTTCATTTGGCTTTTGCTTCGTTCTCTATACATTATGCATATTCTTCTTCTAATTGTTCGTCTTATGCTTCTGCTTTGTCGTCGGTATGGTAATTGGAGTCAGGAATCTAAGAATTGTTGGTCGGAATCAAGCATTATCGAGAGAAAGATGTTGTAAGTATTGTTATTCTTTTACCTAAGTTGTTATTGATGTTAGATTTGTTTGCAAATGTCCAGAATTATCTGAATTTTAAAACGTGAATTATCGATTTTTAATGCAATTGAGAAACTTATTGATTTTGGTTAATTGGGTAGATTTATATAGTGTAGATGAAATTAGATAGAATATAAATCGTATAAGTGAAAATAGATAGAGGCTGAAAGTACATGGGAAATTTTGTTGAAACGCTGTATTAGAGTGGGAATGGTTAGGCAGCCATAAACTTGACAATATTATGTATACTATGATAAGATATTAAATTAAAATATGTCTTATTAACTTCAATTATCTTTTCAAGTAAGTTGACGCATGTGTATTTCACAAACAAAATTATTAATGATTTATTGTACAAGTTCTCACAAATAAGCATTAAATAAATTAATCCTTTGGACTGAACAAAAATTTACTCTTTAATAAGTTATAAATTACTTATTAAAGAGTAAATTACTTGAAAAAAAAAGTTATAAATTACTTGTATTACCTATTTATTATAGATTAAAAAATTTTGTCCTTATAATGGATTTTTTGTTTGTCTTCTCAACCGTAGAAGCATCAGGCAGAATATCCACCTGTACTAATAGGTTTTTTTTTTTTTTAATATATAACAACTGTACTAATAGGTTCTTTGTAGACAAAATCAAGATCCCTTTTATTTTATTTTTATTTTTCCAATTTTTTTGTAAACAATATTCTTATGTACTTTTTTTTTTATATCAAAAAGCAAGTTTCCCGGGAACAAGGTCCGGCCGCTCGAGTGTAAAGCAGACAATTATAATGAAACATAAAGCAAATTTCTAAATTTTAATTGATTACATAAAAGAAGAAAATTTTGTTTTAAAAATTCAGCATATTGAAGGAGTAGTCATGTTTGTTTGATGTGTTACGGTTGGTACAAGTTTTTTCTACACCAAGACTTGCCTCAAATTTTGGGACCTATATATATATATATATATAGCAAGAAATAACAAAAACAAAAAAGACTTTTTATATTGGTAATTGAAATTTAAGCACCGGTTTGTGAAATATTAGACATGATTTACACTTTTTCCTAACCTATGAATTATAGTATCAGAAAACAGTTCTGAAGTACATATTTTACCAATATACCAAATGAATTTCTGAAAATTGGGATCTTAAAATTGATAGTAAAAATATATATTTTGATATGAGGTCTTCTAATATGATCTATCATGATTATCAAATTTTAGGGTCTTTTTGTTTTCTTGTTTTTTAGAACTCTTCTAGTTACACTAAGCAATTGAGATCATAAAGATTTCATAAATTAAGTAATACGTAAGAAAATTGACATCTTTATAAATGAAAAAAAAAAAACTAAGAATCAAACAAAACGTGGTGAAAATAATAACCACCCACTTATTAGTAAACATATATATATTCGAATTGTTAGTGCAACAACAACAAAAAATGCATATAACATTGTGGGTTTTGCCGGTTTATGGTACACCTTTGTTTTTGCTATAAAAAGCCAATACTCCTCCATTTTCCTTAGACATCTCTTATTCTCTCATCATCTCTCTTCTCTTCCTTCTCTTCCTTCTCGATCTTCTCTTCTTCTCACTTTTTTCACATAAACTCTTTCTTATATTAATTCATATGGTGTCTCAAAGAAATCTATGGTCATCTAGGGTTATCTTGAAGATTAGAGTTGATTCTAGCACACACATAGTGGAACATCCTTGCATCATGAGTCCAAACATGGGCTATCTAACTAACTGTATTTTGTGTTGTTATATATGCTATATAATATAGTGTATTCATATTCCTTATGTGCTTGTATATATGCATCTAGTAATAGAGTTGTTATCATGTTTATAAATGTTGAATTGGTGGAGGAAGAGAGCTTTCTTCGGTCCACTCATGGAGTAATATGTGAGATTTAATTGACTCTCGACTCATTCATCCAAATACCATATGAATATGCCCGCACATGGTAAATGAATTAATGATGCGAGAGACAAATTGAGTCTTCACTTCTCTATGCTTGGACTGAAGGGAGCTCCCTATTTTTACTTTTCTATGTAGTACCACATTTCATCTAGATGTATACAAGCATTGATTTTTTGTGTGTAACTAATGATCAAGTTCAACGTTGATATATAAGTAAGTACCTGACACTCGACTTATATGAGTGCTTCTGGTGTTGTTTTGCAGGATGCAGCCGTGGACCTCCCTGAACATTTTCGAGTCAAATCTATGAAGATTATAGTACCTTTCTCTTTGTAATGAGTTGGCATCTAATGAAATAAAGTTTAACTACAAAAAGCAATAACAATATTTGTAGATAAGGTTTCACTAATTCATCACCAAATGTATTTTTTCTTCTTCTTTGCATTTCATGTAAGGTATTATGTATACAGCTTTCGCTCAATGAAAGGTGACTTACTTGTAAATAGTTGTTAATTACAATATTTCTAAACGCAAATGTAAGTTCAGAAATTGATCTCTAGCTTTTGATCCATACAATCAGAATATAAGAAAACCAATTCAAAAAGTTGATTTATGAAATGCTCAAAAACAGTCGCTTTACATGTGTTTGAATAATTAGGGTTTTGACAATAAAACCCTAAGATGGGCTGTAAAGTATCAAATTTAGACGACATGGAGAGAGAGAGAAAGAGATCTCAGTGTTCAACGACAACATCACCTCGGGTCTTGATCTCTTTTCACTGCAACAAGTTCCTAGATATGTCTTCTTCATGGTTGGAAATAAAAACCCTTTAATGACTAAACTACCCTCATGATAGGGTATCCTCTAGAGGGCAAAATCGTATTAAGATCGAAGTTTGACGAGTGTCAACATCATCATCATGCATTGATCTACATTTCCTTCACATATATATTTTCCATTGTACTAATTTACAACTTGAAATTTGAATATTTTTTGTGAAAAAGAATCATTCTTTAAATCGGGGTTACTGAGCGTAATCTTCACATAATCAAAAACTATCATTTTTATCTAGGTTATAATAATCCATGGAGCATGACTAAATATATGTTTGAGATTCTTGTAATGATGCCACACATCTCCACCCAATAGAAATAAGAAGAAGAAAAAGAATTTTAACTAATTGAAGTAATTATATGTATATGTAGACATAGTTAAGAATAAGATACCAATTTTTAATATTAATTAATAAGTATCAAAATTATGCTATTTTAAAGCATACAATTGTATGCCAAATATAGGTGACAATCTTTTTCCAATCCACTTTATATATTGCGTGTGTATATGTTTTTTTTATCTTTATTGTTTTACTCATTGTTCTTTCTACATGTGTGATGTGTGGATTTATGGGTTTTGACATGTGGCATAGTCCTATGAGAAGTGACCTTGACACACATGTATACATACTGTATATATGTATAGAGTATGAAACTTAATTACTAAATGGTTTGGTTTGATTGAAGAAGCTAGCGCATGTGTTAGGTTAGTTATGATGGAATTTCCAACCTATGCTTAGATATTGTGTGTGAAATGTCTAATTTGACAGCTATTCTACGATATGTCAGCTAAAGGCCTGAAGCGTCTTAACATCTTTTAAAACTATAATTAATGACTGCTAAAAACCTGAATCCAATCTTAACAAAAACGGTTAATGAAAAACAAGTAAAAATACGCATACCATTTATAATTCATCTTTAATATACAAAAATATGTTTTTAGGTTTTGCTACTACGTACCTACGTACCTTTTATTATAGGAATATACTTTTTTAGAGTAGCTAATAGATTGAATTCCACGACTCAAAAACTCTATCTTATATAGTATAGTAAGAGTATGTAGAGCATCGTAATTAGATCCAATCACACCCCTAAATTATTTAAATAAATGTGCTTTGTAGATAGTTTTATACTTACAAATTTAGGGATTAGAAGAATACACCATTTCACAAACATGATGAGACAAAGAATATTTCTGGTGGATTATGGCATTTGACTTTAATCCCATTGGCACACTAAAAAGAGACAATATGGTGATGAAGGAGAATTAAGAATGTAGGTCTCATTATATTATAGGAGGTTTATACACATATTCTATATGCAATACACAATTTACATTTATATGTCTATGTCTATGTGAGAGATGGTGTGTGTGACATCACACAATCTCTCTTATAAACGACAATATAAAGTGTGATGAAAAGCAACACCTGAGAATGTGCAATTATTATAATTGCTTAGTTGGGTACAGTTGACAGATCTTTTTGAGTATTTTTTCGTCTTTAATTATTCTAAGATAATTGTCACTAAGTTTCTATTCTCCAAAACATAAGTATTCACAAACCATGCCCCTCAACTTTATACAGTAGAGGAACTATATGAAGTTTTTATATTGTGAATTTGTAACACCATACTTTTGGTCAGAAGTTGCTATTCTTAAAACTGGTTTGAACGTTGAATAGTTGTGACTGTTTGGGCTAAAATATAATTTAGGATTTGTATAACTTATCTTATATGAATCTTCTAGCTAGTACCATTTATTTGTAATGATTTGTATAACTTATCCATAGAAGTCGTTAAGTAATATAATTGACTGTCTAGAAACACATTCCATGATAGCAAATACATGTATAAAATATACTCTCGATCGAAAACCAGTCATATCAGTGGATGCAGACTACTAATGGATGCAGTCTCTAGTACTTATCACTTTGATCAGAGTCTAGCTAGGCCACGTAATGACTCTCTTACTACTAGACTCTAGATACCTTAGAAGGTGTTAAGATGTATTACTAAAAGTACACGATTTGATCACCTAGTATTTTGTCATATTTGACAAGGGTGATTCGATTCTTGCATTGCATGTTGTGAAGGGTAAAAAATGTTACAAAATATCTAAATAAGTAAATTAAAGCTCAACATGAAAGTGCATTGGTAATGTCCAACATTTAGGATTCGGTGCGTAATTTTTGTTCTATTTGTTTGTAACCAACTACAAACATAATGGTCCCCCAAACTTATCATAAATCTAGAGAAGATCTTTGAAATAATCAACCCACTTCATACAAATTCAAATGAGAAAAGAAAACCATGGCGGCATGGGCTAAAGTAGCAATGCTCCAAACTTCGAGGGCAGTTTTGTAAAATGCTGACCTAACAACATTTGTCAACCCTTCAACAACTACAAAAGCACTAAATAAAAACTCCCATTAAGTCCACTTCAATGGATCTTGTCAATTTCAAAGCATTGTGTAGAAGAAATGAATCCGTCACTTTCAGGATATTATTATATACAATGAAAGGAACATTGACTTGAGAAGAAAAGTTTCCTAGAGAAACAATGTGAAGAGCAAGTTAAACATGAACCAATATAAACATATCCCCACAACGAAAAAGTTGAGTAGCATGTAAAGGTTACCTGTTCATGGTACAATCTCCTACTCAATAAACTACCTAGTCGCGCCCTATAAACTAAGTGCGGGACATGCGGTTAGTCTCTTGGGCCTCAAAGTTTCACCTTTTTCAACTTCTCTAATAGTGGCTTCCTTTCAGGCTTCAAATCCGATTATATGCCTACGCAGCCTCATAAAGGCCTAACATGTAACCATCGGGGCATCTCATGGCCGCAACCTAGTTAAACAAAAAAAAAACAATCGCAAATATACTTCACCATGTTCCATGTAAGAAAGCGAGTCCCAAATGAAACTTGAAACATCTTCAAAAGAAACTAAATTTGTTACCTTTCCATGTATCTCATACTTGATAGTGCCATCTAATTCTGCTCCTAAGGCCATAAGTTTGTTCACTGTTGTATTAATGTCCGTGACCGTGAATGATAGAAGTAGGGATGTTAATATGGGTCAGCAAACCCATTTAATAAATGGGTATGTTGAACTAAAATGAGCCCATTTATACCCATTTATGGGAAAAAATTAAATGGGATTAAATGAGTTTCCCCAATTAGTTCCATTAATTATATGGGTTTTATCATAAATAAATGGGTATCTATTTAAACTCATTTATGTTGATATTTTTATTATATATTTATCATATAAATATATTTTTTTTGTCAAAATTGTAAAATCACATTTTCTCATCAAAAACAAAAAATTATATTTTTTTTAAAACTATGTTTTTCCGCAAAATACATAAAAATGCGTTTTTCTGCCAAACCGCAAAAACGTGTTTTCCCGCCAAAAACGTGTTTTCCCGCCAAAACCACAAAACGTGTTTTCCCGCCAAAACCGCAAAAATGTGTTTTCCCGCCAAAACCACAAAACGTGTTTTCCCGCCAAAACCGCAAAACGTGTTTTTCCGCCAAAACCGCAAAACGTGTTTCCTGTCAAAACGTGTTTTCCCGCCAAAACCGCAAAAACGTGTTTTCCTGCCAAAACTGCAAAAACGTGTTTTTGCGGTTTTGGCGAGAAAACACGGTTTTGGTGGAAAAACACATTTTTGCGGTTTTAGCGGGAAAACATGTTTTTGCGGTTTTGGCGGGAAACACGTTTTTGCAGTTTTGGCGGGAAAACACGTTTTTGCAGTTTTGGCAGGAAAACACGTTTTTGCGGTTTTGGCGGGAAAACACGTTTTGGCAGGAAACACGTTTTGCAGTTTTGGCGGGAAAACACGTTTTTTTGCGGTTTTGGCGGGAAAACACGTTTTGTGGTTTTGGCGGGAAAACACATTTTTGCGGTTTTGGCGGGAAAACACGTTTTGTGGTTTTGGCGGGAAACACGTTTTTACGGTTTTGGCGGGAAAACACGTTTTATGGTTTTGGCGGAAAAACACGTTTTGCGGTTTTGGCGGGAAAACATGTTTTTGCGGTTTTGGCGGGAAAACACGTTTTGGCAGGAAACACGTTTTGCGGTTTTGGCGGGAAAACCGTGTTTTCTCGCCAAAACCGCAAAAACATGTTTTCTGTCTAAAAACAAAATTGTTTTTTTATCAAAATGTTTTTTTCCCAAAACCGTGTTTTTCCGCCAAAACCGTATTTTCTCGCCAAAACTGAAAAATCTGAGTTTGTTTATAATTAAAAATATTTTTACAAAAACATTTTTTCCCGCCAAAATTACAAAGACACCAAATTACATAATAATATATTTTCACCAAAATTATATATGGGTTCAATAGGTTAAATGAGGTCATATATGTTTAATTGGGTATGGTTAATTGGGTTTCAAATATATATGGGTTTAAATGGGTTTATATTTAAATGGGGTGGGATTAAATGAGATGGGTTTAAATGGGGTGGGTTTACCCATTTTAATATCCCTAGATAGAAGCGATGAGTATCCCTTCTCTGCAATATGATCGCTGCGTAAAAAAGAAAAGTCTTTGAGAACCACAAGACAAGACTCTAGGAGCAGAACAAACAACAGATATATCACAAAGAGTCAAACCCATAAGAGATGAAGAGTGTTAAGTACTTTAGGAAAGTACCATGTGCCATTTTCAATGTTCAGACCAACAGGGTGATGAAAACAAGAGCTTTAGGAAAGTATCAGAGATCAACAATTAAAAAGCATCAAACTTGTTCTTCATCAAGCCAATAACAAATGAGTTTCTCTTGCACTAATGATCACAACAAAAATTATTTACATTTGCAATCAAGTAATAGTGAATTGACTTGAAGAAACATAACAAAAGGTTGCAGCTTCATCAGACTGAACATTCTTAAGAAGGAAATTAAACTTTTAGACGAATCAACTCAGGAAAGTTTTCATTGAGGCAAATGATCAAACAGTTTGTGTGCATTGAACGATAATGGGAAAAAAAAGAAATAAAAACCTAGGAGATTGCATAAGAGCTAGCTTGAGAGGACCAGAATCGAGCTCAGCCCAGCGTAAGGTGACGACATTGACGGAGAAGTCGAGACCTTGCGCGTAGAATCGAGCAGCTTTTGGTACGTCTCTGTGAAGCTGCAGGATCCACCTAAACGACGTCGTCGCCATCTCCCTCCTCTAACAAAGACGACGAATGAGAGAATATGGAATAAAACACCTTCAAAACTATAACCCACTAGGCCCAATACAAATTATTGGGCCTCTCTGAGCCTCAGTTTTTAAACGCTATCGTTTTTAGTGTCGCGCTCTGCACTAGACAAATAGAAAAAACAGAGTTCTAGCTATGTAACTATGTAACAACTATGTTAACTCAAAATCTAATAATCCAAAAATTCGCAATCGATATACAAATCTGTAGATGGTTCGATTTACATTAGAAAAGGAATATGAAACTCAAGTATGTATCCAACAAGAACTCTCGTTTTTGTCCGTATTCAACCGAACCACTCTTGATGGGTTAGCCTTTGAATAGCCGAAGACGCGACTTTGAACTCTTTGCTAGCTTAGTTTTCAAAGTACTATCCTTAACTCCATGAGCTATCGCATTATCCGACGAGCCAAGAAGCTCAGGTGCGACGGTTCTTGAAATCCATTGTCGAATGGGACTAGCTTGTCTTCGAGAAGATGGGAAATTGCAAGACGCTTCATCGATTTCACGGGTTTCAGACAATAACCTTCTGTGTGTTCGAATCATTTCCCCCATTACATCGTTCTTGTTCGTAGTAGCACACTGATCAATCTCATCTTCTGGTTTCTTAACGTTGTTGCTCTTCTCAGGCTTCACATCTTCTTCTTCCTCTTCTACTACGTCTTCATTAGCTCGGGAGGTTTTCTTCTTTCCGTTACTCGATATTGCCCACGCCATTTGATCCTCGAAGTTAACTTGGAAACTCGAAGGGCTTCCAGTTTTGCCTTTCGGCTTTTCATCAATCAAACCGTCTTTGTTAAGTTGGTTAGGTTTCACAGTTTCGTCTCCGTGAGACAGAACAGGTTTCTTGAGCTCAAAGCAATTCGAATCGCTTCCTGCAGAGTCTTCTTCACAGTCTACATCCCGTGGTGGTGCACTCAAGGTGTTGAACGGAACAGATTCAAGTGAGTTCCTTCGGTTTCTCGGTACTTCATTCCGCTTCTCCTGAAGAAAGGTCTCGATCTCAACCTCGAGCTTATCAAGCACTGATCTGTTGTTACCATTCAATGTATCTCCACCTTCTAATCTCATCTGCGTCCTTTCGTCAAGCCAAGATTCAGCAATATGAAGAACCAGTTGATCTCCTCCAGCTCGACCCGCCCAATCCTTATCAAGATTCTTCTTCTTTAAACCGTGAATCTCCTCTTCGTAACTCTTGATCTCTTTGGCAAACTCATCGCAGAGCAGCTCCATCATCTTATTTGATTTAGCTCCTCTCTCAAGCTCCTTGACACAGTTAGACAACGAAGACTTCACTTCCGAGAGCTCACGTGCCAGTTTCCTATGCAAACTCTCAGAACGTTTCCTAAGTTTCCTCTCATCTTCTAACTCTTTCCTCATAGACTGAACCGCAGAGCTTATCCGCTCAACTTCCTTATTCTTTCTCGACATTTTTTCTTCAGCCAGTTGCTTCACCACACCGTCTAGCTCGTGTCTATCGGCTTGCTGGTACCTTAGAAGCTCCTTGATTCGAAGACGTGAATGAGCCAGCTCGGTTTTCAAAGCTTTTATCAAGGAGATATTGGAGACATGCTGCTCCTCGAGGCTCCAAATACGGTTCAATACTTTAAGAAGTTCAGTTGATGTCTTGAGATTGTAGTGAGGTTCTCTAGACAGTCTCCCTCTGAACTCCAGTGAACTACTTGGAGTTACCGCTTTGTTGTATGTCGTAACCTGCAAAACCGTAATCCATATGATTGAATACAAATCTCCAATAATGCATCTGATGGATTCCTTAAGTTGAAAAACAATTGTTTAAACCTCAAGGGAGCTTCCGTAACTAGCAGGAGATACAGGCTGAAGAGCGTGATTGTTACGGTCGATAGATTTATGATGCTTTATCAACATTTGACCAATCTGCCTCCTTAGACTTCCCGCACTATCTGGCTGAGACAATAATGTAGGAGGGCCATATCAGATATTGAAAGAACTCCAAAACCAAATCAGATCAGATAAAGAATCATAACCTCTAACTAAAACACCATCATCAATTGTGTGACGCTTCAAGTAAATTATAATCACTCTCGTCACTAACCTAATCTTAGCTAATGAGCTGACCATAATCAATTGTCACGCCTAACGTTATAGCAAGAATTTGAAACCTTGTGAGACTTATAACAAAAGATGAAACCTTTTTCACTGTGAGTCCAAATACTAATCACTTGCTGCAGTAAGAACAGAGTAAATCTAGACTAAACCCAGAACACACCTAAATATTATCAAAATCCACACAAATCATCACGACCCACGTTTCAAAATTCAAACTTTAACACTACCCATAATCCTAAACCAACTAATTCAAATGAATGTACCAAAAAAACCAATCCAGAGAAAAAGGGTTAAATCCTAGAGAGAGAAAGAGAAACCTGATGATCAGGAGAAGGATCTCGAAGGAATTGAGAGAGGTCGAGACCATTCTCCTTAACCACGGCCTTGCCGTGACGTTGTCGACGGTTATTACTAGCTCCGGCGAAACCATTCGCGCCGCGGTGCATTATATCAGAAGAAGAAGAAGCAGAGGAGTGGTAGTGATGAAACTCCCAGAAAGCAGCAGCGAGCTTTCTAGAGGAGGAAACAACAAGGGTTGAGTTAGGGATGAAACTAACGTGCACTGGAGTTGATGAAGATGGATTAATTCGATGATTATGATTCTTTAACTTTTCCACCAATCTTTCCACTTTCTGTCTCTCTACTTCTTCTTCTACTACTACTCCTCTGCCTCTTCTCACTTTACTTTCCATCAAAAAAGCTAAGTAATAATAAAGTTTCCACCTTTTTCTCTTTAATTTTAATCAAAAGTTCCCATAAATTTCTCAAAGTTGTCTTTTGAATTTGTTTCACCTGTAAATTTTTGAACGTTGGATACTTTTTTGATGTGGGGTTTTAGGTTTTTTTTTGTTCCTATTTTAAAAGGGTTTCTCTATATATCTTCAGTGGCTACAATCAGTTTGTTTGAGTAACATCACTTTCACACAATTAATTGCAGTCACCAGCTTCAGATTAATTATTTAAAAAAAAAAAAGAACATTCACCTTTCTCTATTCTTGGTGATGCTGTAATATTCCGACAGTACCGTAACTTGGTACTTTTTTTTGGCTTTGTGTGTTTTTGTTATTTGTGGCATTTTCCTCGTTCTTTGGGTATATATCTGAGAAGTGAGAATTAGCTTCCACCATTCAAGTTCCAAGACCAAGAGGTGTGTTGTTTGTTTCTTTTGTGTATGTCAAAGACACTAACTACCTCAGAGGGTTCGATTTAACTAAGCGTAAGGCAAAGAGGCACACGTCTCTAACTTAGATTTTTTTTTCACTGAAATATTTTGTAGTTGATCTATGAAGTTGTTGGGGGTAGATCCACACACCAAACAAGAGGCCTAGCCCAGGAAAATCCCATAATAAACTTCCAAAGGAAGGAAGGGTATTATGATCTTTTATATAGACGAACCGACACGATTCCCTATAAATGCAAGTGTACGGCCTGCGTAAAAAGGGATCGTGAAAAAGGCAAGAGAAAGGGAATAGCAAGTACAAGAGCCCCAGCTCGTCCAAACAGAAGTCAACGGTTTAAGAGTCAACGGCTCGAGGAATCGACGAGATAACAGCTCGTCTATCTTCCTCGTTTACATTTGTAACTTGTCTAAGTCGTGTTGTAATCCGTCTTTTGTGTCTCGGCACCAATAAAATAAAAGAGAACTTCGACCCTCCTTTGACCGAACTAAACATACTAATTGTGACCAAAAGGGACATCAACAATTTGGCGCGCCAGGTAGGGGGAGGCAAGTCGAATTTCTCTGAAAAATTAAAGAGCGAACCTACACCGAGTAGACAAGATGACAACACCTGACAAGGAAAAAAGCAGAGAAGCCAGTTCGTCAGGGGGAACGACAACCCCGACAATGGACCAAGCGGAGTAGACAATCTTCCCCACGCCGGATGCTCCAAGAAAGGCCGTAACGGTGGAAAGTCCAGAGACTTTCGTCATCGCTACGAATTTGACAACCCCCGTGACCGCAGAGCCAACGCAGGCTCCCACGCAACTCACTCTGCTCAACAACCAGCCCGTCTCCAATATAGACGAGCTGTTCCGCGGAATCTTAACGCGTCTTGACCAGCAAGAAGAACGAACTAACAGTCGGTTGGATGCACTCACCGCAGCACAGGTCAACTCGCAAGACGAGATCAATCATCTCCACAACATCCGGCATAACCCAATGAACTTTCTCTCGGCAAGAACAACGCCAGGATCACATGCGCAAGCCGGCAGGTTAGAGCGCAACTCAACCCCATGCCCCAATGAGCGAAATGACGAAGTGACGGATCAAACGAAGGATGCCGAGATAAGAGAAATCAAAGAGCAAATGAGGGAAATGGCAGTGCTGATCCAAAAAGCAACAGACAAAACACCCGCCGTCGGACTCATGCTCGAAGCAACGCAGCGGACTCCATTCTCTCGAAGGCTCGCTATGACGGAACAGTCGATCCACGCGATTTCTTACTTACGTTCGGCGTAGCCCTTGGCCCTCTACAGTTTAGCCCGGCAGAGTATGATGCTGGAGCTTGCCAAGTCTTCGCCGAGCACCTAACGGGAACTGCCCTGAGCTGGTTTTCAAGACTCCCATCCGGATCAATCGACAGTATAAAGGAGCTAATAGCTGAGTTTTTGAAGCAGTTCTCTGTTTTGATTGAGGATAAGAACTCCCACGCCGACTTATACGCCCTGACTCAGCATAAGGACGAATCGATCTGGTCATTTATTGGATGATTCAAAGAAATCTACGTAAACATTTCAATTCCGGACGCTGCCGCTATCGTCGCACTTCGAAATGCGCTTTGGTACGAGTCACGATTCAAGGAAGAACTGTCTTTAACACATATAGAGACCGTCGCTGATGCATTACTCCGAGCAGCAAAACACATCGGGCTCGAGGAAGAAAAAGCTATCAATGCCAAGAAGCACTCCTCAGAAACTGGACCGATGACCAAACAACCCGTAGCCATGCATCCGAAAGTCGAGCACGTTGAGCCTCGCCAACATTTCAACAGAAACCAGGACCGAACTCGTCGAACCTTTGNGCAAGTCGAATTTCTCTGAAAAATTAAAGAGCGAACCTACACCGAGTAGACAAGATGACAACACCTGACAAGGAAAAAAGCAGAGAAGCCAGTTCGTCAGGGGGAACGACAACCCCGACAATGGACCAAGCGGAGTAGACAATCTTCCCCACGCCGGATGCTCCAAGAAAGGCCGTAACGGTGGAAAGTCCAGAGACTTTCGTCATCGCTACGAATTTGACAACCCCCGTGACCGCAGAGCCAACGCAGGCTCCCACGCAACTCACTCTGCTCAACAACCAGCCCGTCTCCAATATAGACGAGCTGTTCCGCGGAATCTTAACGCGTCTTGACCAGCAAGAAGAACGAACTAACAGTCGGTTGGATGCACTCACCGCAGCACAGGTCAACTCGCAAGACGAGATCAATCATCTCCACAACATCCGGCATAACCCAATGAACTTTCTCTCGGCAAGAACAACGCCAGGATCACATGCGCAAGCCGGCAGGTTAGAGCGCAACTCAACCCCATGCCCCAATGAGCGAAATGACGAAGTGACGGATCAAACGAAGGATGCCGAGATAAGAGAAATCAAAGAGCAAATGAGGGAAATGGCAGTGCTGATCCAAAAAGCAACAGACAAAACACCCGCCGTCGGACTCATGCTCGAAGCAACGCAGCGGACTCCATTCTCTCGAAGGCTCGCTATGACGGAACAGTCGATCCACGCGATTTCTTACTTACGTTCGGCGTAGCCCTTGGCCCTCTACAGTTTAGCCCGGCAGAGTATGATGCTGGAGCTTGCCAAGTCTTCGCCGAGCACCTAACGGGAACTGCCCTGAGCTGGTTTTCAAGACTCCCATCCGGATCAATCGACAGTATAAAGGAGCTAATAGCTGAGTTTTTGAAGCAGTTCTCTGTTTTGATTGAGGATAAGAACTCCCACGCCGACTTATACGCCCTGACTCAGCATAAGGACGAATCGATCTGGTCATTTATTGGATGATTCAAAGAAATCTACGTAAACATTTCAATTCCGGACGCTGCCGCTATCGTCGCACTTCGAAATGCGCTTTGGTACGAGTCACGATTCAAGGAAGAACTGTCTTTAACACATATAGAGACCGTCGCTGATGCATTACTCCGAGCAGCAAAACACATCGGGCTCGAGGAAGAAAAAGCTATCAATGCCAAGAAGCACTCCTCAGAAACTGGACCGATGACCAAACAACCCGTAGCCATGCATCCGAAAGTCGAGCACGTTGAGCCTCGCCAACATTTCAACAGAAACCAGGACCGAACTCGTCGAACCTTTGCAATCGGCGAAAACAAGTACATCCGGAAAAAGGGAGGCGAGAATAGTGCAACCCCGTATTGCGACTACCATCAAAGTACCACCCATACGACTGAAGAATGTCATTACCTCCAAAGAGTCTTAATGGAACGATACAAGAAAGGGACGATAGTCGTCGAACCCGACAGAAGCAAGACAGCCCGACCTGGCCGAAGCGATGTCAAACGCGCTGAAAATATCGCTCGGAAATTTGTCAAAGATTCCAAGATACTTGCCGACCAAAGTGAAGACGAGATGGAAATTCAAAATCTACTCGCTGAGCGATGCGAAGAAAGTGGTCATGAAAAACGACCACATATAGATCGCAAGCCCGACCAACGTCCCCCAACGATAAGACGAATCAACATGATAATGGGCGGACTAGCCGGATGCAATGATTCGGTCAGAGCGATCAGGGATTATACCAAGAAGGCCGAAATGACGAAATCCTGGCCGTCAAGGTTCAAGGCTGAAAGCATGCCAATCACTTTTGACGGACGAGATCTAGAAGGTTTGGATTTGCCGCATAACGATCCACTGGTCGTCGAGCTCTTAATCGGTGAAAGCGAAGTAACAAGAATATTGATCGACACCGGAAGCTCGGTCAACGTCATCTTCAGAGACGTCTTGGCAAAAATGGAAGTCGGCGAACGCGACATTATGCCAGAATGTCACTCTCTGACGGGCTTCGACGGGGATCACCTTATGTCCGTTGGCACCATCACCTTACTGATCTTTGTTGGAGGGATAGTCAGATACTTCAGGTTCGCGGTTATTGACAAGCCGACGATCTATAACGTTATCCTTGGAATCCCATGGCTCCACAAGATGAAAGCCGTCCCGTCGACGTATCATCAGTGTGTTAAGTTCCCGACTTCAAAAGGAGTGTACACGCTGCGTGGCAATCAGCAAACCGCGCGGGCCTGCTTCCTGATCGAGCATAAGATTCGCACCGGAAAGAAGTTATAGCAATCAAAGCAGCGGGTCGGCGATGACAGCACGTCGCCGACAGACGGAAAGCCGACTGCTGTCCAACAAGGAATTGCCGCGGTCGAAGAGGTGAGCCTCGACGAGAACGACAAAAAACGATGTGTGAATATCGGCACAGAGATAACATCCGCCATGCGAAATGAGTTGATACTCTTCTTCAAAACCAACATCTCGACGTTTGCATGGAGCGTGACTGATATGAAGGGGATCGACCCAAGCGTCACGACCCACGAACTCAATGCCGACCCAACACATAAGCCAGTCAAGCAGAAACGGCGCAAGTTAGGGCCCGAACGATCACAAGCAGTGAACGACGAAGTTGACAAACTCCTTGGCGCCGGGTCAATCCTAGAAGTAAAATATCCTGAGTGGTTAGCTAACCCGGTGGTCGTCAAAAAGAAGAACGGAAAGTGGCGAGTCTGCATAGATTTTACCGATCTTAATAAGGCTTGCCCAAAGGATAGTTTCCCATTACCAAGGATTGATCAACTCGTCGAGGCAACCGCAGGCAACGAGCTGTTAACCTTTATGGACGCCTTCTCTGGTTACAACCAGATTCTAATGCACAAAGACGACCAGGAAAAAACGTCGTTCATCACAGATAGAGGGACCTACTGTTATAAGGTTATGCCTTTCAGCCTGAAAAACGCCGGAGCAACGTATCAGCGACTAGTCAATAAAATGTTCGCCGAACAACTCGGCCGGAAAATGAAAGTCTATATCGATGACATGCTCGTAAAATCACAACACGCAAAGGATCATATCACTCATCTGCGACAGTGTTTCGATACCCTAAACAAGTATGGGATGAAGCTGAATCCGGCCAAGTGCACGTTTGCAGTTAAGTCCGGCGAATTTCTTGGATACCTGGTAACCAGACGAGGCATCGAAGCAAACCTGAAACAAATTAAAGCGATCATTAATTTGCCTTTACCAAAGAATGCAAGAGAAGTGCAACGATTAACTGCACGGATCGCTGCTTTGAATCGTTTTATATCCAGGTCAACTGACAAGTGCCTACCATTCTATCAGCTTCTCAAAACTAAAGGCAAGTTCGAATGGACCGAAGCCTGTCACAGCGCGTTCAACGAGCTAAAAAATTATTTATCGACTCCACCAATCTTGGCAAAACCAGAACTCGGCGGAGTCTTATTTCTTTATGTCGCGGTCTCTGAGTCGGCCGTCAGTGGCGTACTCGTTAAAGACGATCGAGGAGAGCAACGACCAATCTTCTACATAAGCAAGTCACTCAACGACGCAGAAACCCGCTATCCAACAGTCGAAAAAGTCGCCCTAGCAGTCGTCACATCTGCAAGAAAGCTCCGGCCGTACTTTCAGTCCCACACTATCGCTGTCTTATCCAATCAACCTTTGCGATCCATACTGCACAGCCCGAGCCAGTCCGGTCGGCTGACAAAGTGGGCAATCAAACTCAGCGAGTACGACATCGAGTACCAAACTCGTCCGGCTGCCAAGTCCCAATTACTCGCCGACTTTTTAATCGAACTACCGTTTGGAGAAGCCGAACCAACACCCACTGATCCGTCCGACGACCGATGGACCCTACATGTCAACGGAGCATCCTCTCATCTTGGGTCAGGGACATGGATTCGATTAACTTCACCAACCGGAGAAATTTTGGAACAGTCCTTCCGTCTCCGATTCCAAGCAACCAACAACGTCGCCGAGTACGATGCACTCATCGCTGGGCTTAGGCTCACCAACGGGATGCAAATAAAGCGGATACGAGCTTTTTGCGATTCTCAGCTCGTCGCTAACCAGTTCAGCAGCGAGTACGACACCAAAAGCGAACCTATGGCCGCCTACCTTGACGTCGTTAGGATTTTGTCAAAGCGCTTTGACGAGTTCGAGCTCATCAAAATCCCCAGAGGAGACAATGCTCCGGCCGATGCTTTAGCAGCACTCGCCTCGACATCAGATCCTGATCTTCGACGAATCATCCCAGTAGAAGGTATCGATACGCCGAGCATAAGTGAAACACACGCCGAGACCTGCCTCACACTCCACCAGCCCAACAAAATCAGAACCACTTATCGAACAATGAGGTCACGCCGAGGATGCGAACCTGCATCTGACACCGACGCGACAGATTGGCGAGTCGAAATCCGTGCATATCTTGCTGATGGTGACGTGCCAACAGACAAATGGGCTAGACGGAGATTAAAGGCCAAGGCCGCTCGCTACACCTTGATGAAAGATCATCTGCTTCGATGGACAGCGTTGGGAGCCCTTCTGCTTTGCATACACGGCCACGAGACCGAGCGCGTCATGATGGAGACTCACGAAGGAGCTGGAGGAAATCATTCAGGTGGCCGAGCCTTAGCACTACGAATCAAGAAGCATGGTCATTATTGGCCAACGATGATATCTGATTGCGAAAAGTTCGTCGCCAAGTGTGAAAAATGCCAGCGACATGCCCCCATTATTCACCAGCCGACCGAACTCCTGCGAGCCGGAGTAGCTCCCTACCCTTTCATGCGCTGGGCGAAGGACATCATTGGCCCACAACCAACTTCTAGACAAAAGCTATATATACTCGTCCTCACCGATTATTTCACCAAATGGGTCGAGGCCGAGTCCTACGCAAACATCAAAGCCAGGGACGTCCAACTTTTTGTCTGGAAATATATAATCTGTCGCCATGGTCTCCCATATGAAATAGTCACCAATAACGGATCGCAGTTCATCTCTCTGCAATTCAAAATTTTTTATGTAAGATGGCGTATTAAACTAAGCAAGTCAATGCCAAGGTATCCGCAAGGGAACGGCCAGGCCGAGGCTACGAACAAGACCATACTCGACGGCCTGAGAAAAAGGTTGGATGCCAAGAAAGGTGCCTGGGCCGACGAGCTTGACGGAGTACTCTGGTCTTACCGCACAACCCCGAGGACGTCCACTAACCAAACCCCATTTTCCCTAGCCTACGGGATGGAAGCAATGGCACCCGCTGAGGTCGGCAGTTCGAGCCTTCGACGAACGATGTTCGTCCAAAACACTGCACTCAACAGCCAGATGCTCATAGATAGACTCAACGAGTTGGAGGAAGAACGAGACAAGACACTCCTATGAATCTAGAACTATCAACTCGCCGCAACCAAGTATTACAACAAGAAAGTCCATAATCGGCATTTCGACAAAGGGGATCTCGTCCTCCGTAAGGTCTTTGAAAATACTGCCGAACCGGATGCCGGAAAAATGGGGGCCAATTGGGAAGGTCCATATCTAGTATCCAAGGCCGTCCATCCCGGCGTGTACGAACTCTTAACAATGGGCGGCGAACCAGTGCCGAGGTCTTGGAATTCGATGCATCTCAAGCGCTACTACTACTAAAAAAAAAAAAAAATCATCAAGGGAGCTCGGCTACGTCCAGCTCGTCCTTTCTATAGTTTGAATAAGCATGTAAATGTGAAATACGATCGGCTTGATCCCTCCTGATCGGAGGGTACGTAGGCAGTCCCGTTTTACGGGACACAGCCGCCAATAATATAAAACTTCTTTCTCATAAGAATGAATCGTCGTTTTGCAAGTTCTATTAGTTGTTATCCTGGCCCGGTAATGACCCGATGTTCCGACGTATTATTTTAAGGCGAGTCGCAACTCGCACAAAAGGATAAGCCGACTATTGACGGTCGCCCCTAGTTATATAAAGCCGAGTCATAACTCGCATAACAGAGATAAGCCGACCATCGCGAGTCGCACTTTCAAAGTAGCACTTCAACTAAAAAAAAAAAATTGACTTTATTAAAAAAAGGGGCAGGGTGACAAGTCTGATGCGGGTGCCGACCCCATTACGGCACAAAAACAAAAAAAAAAGGGAAAAAATGAGTCATTCAACTCCGAGATCGGCGTTGGAAGGCTCATTAAACTCTAGCCCGCCAATTACGATCTGCCAATGACGGCACGCTAGAGTCGTTCAGCAGGTCCATCGGAACAGCCGCGCCTCGTCCAATCATATCCTCGAGGTATGCACGAATCCCCTCGACGCGACTACTCTCACTAAAGTAGTGACTTGTGCTCTCCAGTTGCGTAATGTAACAACGAAGCACGTCGATACGAGCTCGGCAGGCCTCGATCTCCTCCCGTTCTTCGAACGGCCTTCGACCTAGGGAATCAAGGTCGCCCTGCTTGAGTGTAGGAATCACCACTTCTGCAAAGAAGTCCTCGCGCCGGGTACGCTCGTCTAGCAACCGATCCCATCGCCACTTTGAGACGAAAAACCTTTCGTCAATCAGAGCTTCAAGATATTCCATTGTCCCGTCCACACGACAGAAGTCGTAATAACGTTCGAACGAACGACGGGTGGCGATAATGTAAGCTCTTAGCCGCTGGATGCGAGCGTTATAGTAGTTGAGTTCCGACTGTATCACCTCATCGGACCTAACACCGAGCTGTTCTCGCGCTCTGCGCAACCACGCCGCTCTAGTTGTCACTGTCATCGGAATAATTTTCTCCTCCCTACAAAAGCAAAACACTCACCAAAGAAGACAAAACTGGAGTAAAAAGCAGAGCCTATTTATAGAACGAAAAGCACGAGTCCCAATGGGCGCAAGTTTCAAAGAAAAAAGACATTCAATGAACAGACGCAAGTTTCAAAAAAAAAAAAACAGAAAAGGCATTCAATGACCGGTAAGCAATGTTTAAAACAAGGGAGCATTAAATGAAACCCTCAATAAATGCCCCAAGGGTGAGAATAGAATTCTTCCAGGGAGCCGACCCCTAAACACGGCAGAGAATAGGATAATGTTAGGGAGCCGACCCCTCAACACGGCAACTAAGATAAATAGAGCAATCATGACGCCAAGTCAGCAGTCGGCGACTAACAACCAGGAGTCAAAGGACGGGGTAGCCCGTCGGTAGAATGGTCGACGATCTGCTCTTCGGTTCCATCCGTAGGATGACCGTCGTTCTGCCCCTGCTCCTCACCCCCATTACCTTCGAGCTCCCCGCCCTCAGACCTGCCTTCTTCCCTCTCATCGTTACCACCTTCAGCATCGCCGCTAATGGGAGAAGCGACCCACTCTGGAACCGGAGGAAGGGGCTTGGCATAAATACTGGACACGTCGAAATCAGCATCTGTGATGTCTGGGTGATCGAGATCTTCAACTTCACTCTTCAGCTGGTTCATTCCGCTCCGTGATCCATTTGCGCCGCTGGCTCTCAAATTTCGATGCCTCATCGATGAGCCTCTGATTAGATCGAACAGCCTCCCCTAGCTGAGCCTCGAGGCGTTCAATCCTCTCCGAGGAGGTTGACGCTCCTGAGCGATCACCCTCCAGGTCACGAATGCGACGCTCGTAGCGCGAGGTTAAACGGTGTTTCAAAAAAAAAAGAACAAAGAAAGGAAGGAGAGGATAAGGACCCAAAAAAAAAAAAAAAAAAAAAAAAAAAAAAAAAAAAAGGAATTTGATTCGTACCTTTTTTTAATTTTCCCAAAGGGAATAATTATAAACAAAGTGTTAATAATTGGTTCCTCCAACCAGACAAAAATAAAACACTCTCAACACAAATCCTGGAGAGGTTTCTATAAACCAAGAACACAGCTTCTTATTACTACTAATCATGAAATAATCAATTAATGAGAAAGAAAAAAAAAACGGTGATTAAATTTGTTAAAAAGGTACGAATTTCAATATATAAATAGTTACTGTTGAAGCACATGTTGAGAGAAAACCCAAAAAAAAATCTCACTTTTTTTCTTTGCTACAGTTCTCTTTTCTCTCTCTTTCTCTCAGCAGACATCAATTCCCCTTTTTTGACTAAAATTCCGCGACTTGGGGTTTTGATCCATTCCCCCCAGTGAATCATCATCTCTCACCTTCACTGCTTTTTTCTTCTTCTCCAAAAACAAAAATCACTCCTTTTTATTTTTTTCTCTTATTCGTCTGGAATTTTTTAATTTGGGGGAAAAGAAAAGAAAAAAAACTATGGTGGTGCTGATCAAATAAATCAAAATCTTTCTGGTGTGTTGTTTGTTGGTTTTGTGAGAGAGATGGGTAAAGAGGAAACTGGTGCTGTCAAAGAAGCTAAAGGGAATTCGAAATCGGAGAAATCTAAAGAGAGTGAGAATCACAGGAAGAATAAGAAGAAGCAGAGCAATGGTGATGATACTAGTAGATATCACGAAGAAGAAGAAGAAGAAGAAGAAGAAGAAGGAGAAGAAGCAAGTGGTTGTTGGGTCAAGTTTAGGTTTATGATTGGTTGTGTACCTTCTTCAAAATCAGACCTTGATGCTTCTTCTTCCTCTATCTGTGGCACTACCAGCACTGGTAAAATTATAAAAGATCTCTGCTTTTTTTTTTTTTAATCCATTTTTGGTTCGAGAGAGACAAAAAGCTTTATGCTTTGAATGAAGAAATGAATAATCTTGTTGTGAGTTTTGTTTATATAATTGTCTTCTTTCCATCTAGGGTTNCTCAAAGGAAGCTTGAGCCACATCTGCAATTGCATGCACTTCCCTCGTCTTTTCGACAGGAAGTAAACGACCAGACCTGAAGTGAATCTTCCGAAAAAGTTCGGAGCAAGCAGGGGAGTCATCTGGGAAAGGACGAGCCTCAGAAGTATGAGCGAAACTCCAGCCGAAGTTCTGTTTCTTCGACGGATCAGGTCGCCTCTGGCCAGTGTCGTATTTCCTCTTTTGAAGACCTCTTGCGTCCTCAGTATCACGGCCGGACGATTCGCCCGCCCTCTTCCCCAGAAACGCCTCGGTAGATTCAGGGCGACGAGTTGAAGGAAGGGGCTGCGAATGCTGCTTCGTCGGAGGATCGGGCGACTGACGTGACCGAGAAGGGACCTTCTTAGCCGAACCAGCATCAGAGGACGAGATAGTACGATGAGCATCCAGTTGAGGAGTCAGACGAGGAACGGAAGACGGGTCCGATGCCCGACGGTAACGAGCGGATGCGTTGGGAACATTCAAATTCAACTTACCCATAGTGTCGGCTAAAATGACGAATGATGAAATTAATTTCAACTCGAAGACAACAAACTGGGTTCAATCATAAAGATTACCTTTCTTTTTCCGGGGACCTGGTGCCTTTTTTTTTGACGACCTTTTTCTGATTCGGTGCCTGGCCAAACGTAAGGACAGAAGACCTTGATCGCGTCGATTTCAGCTTGGAAGGAGGAAGGGTACGGGAGCAAGCACCTCGGTATAACAACTACCCAAAAAAAAAAAAAAAGTAGTCAGCAAAACCAAACACTGTAAGCGAGATACAGAAGTAATCAAGCACGAACGGTCGGCTACCGGGTGAAGGGTTCCACCCAGAAAACCAAGGAATAGCCGGATCCTCAAGAACCCCCGGAACAACTTTTAGGAAAAAATACGAGTCTTTCCAGTTATATGTTTTCCCCTTGGCGCCTTTGACGAGAGTCATCTTCTTCGACGAAGCCACGTAATATAGCCCCGGAGTCTTTGTTCGATTCGTCGGGTTCAGACACGTCAGCTCCTCCAAATGGTCGCAAGTAAGCTTGATGTTTGCGGCCTCGGCCATGATCGAAAGACCGATGGCGTTTCGAAAGGTCGCCGGAGCAAATTGAGAAATGGCTGCCTCACGTCGAGCGAAATACGTCATTAAAAAGGAGGGGAGAGGGAACGTGAGCCCACATTCGATAAAGTATTTTTCCGAAAGACATATAAACCCCGGAGGGGCGTCCCAAGGATGTTGAGCCGGAGTCGGGATCACAATGTCAGGTTCAACGGCCAACTTCCCGATACGAACTGCTGCTTTAGCATCGTCTTTCTTTAACGTCGACTGACGCATGTGAGAGAATAAATTCGAAGTTGGCAAAGGGGCGTCACTTTGGTCAGAGGAAGATGGGTCGTCAGATAAAGACTCGTCAATTAACGAGGGAATCCTACAGGGAAGCCCCGACGAACTGGAAACGGCCGTCTCAGAAAACAAGCGACGCTGGGCTTCTTCACGATGAGCGACGTCAGTATCCACCGTCGACAAGTCAAAAGAATTCCGAGAACGAGCCATACGGCGAGCAGACCAAATCGAACCTTTGGATCCGGAGGTGACTTGCCGAAGATGACTCCCGGCGGAAGGGTCGGAGGACACAGATCGAGAGCTCATAACGAAAAAAAAGGCAAGCACAATAAACGACGAGATAATAGTAGAGGAGAGTACCTGATCGATGAGAAGCACCAGAACTTGATAAGGAAATAATGAGGAAGGAGGATAGTATTTATAGGAGAGAAAAGAAGAATCCAGAAGTGTAATCATTGCAGCACGCGCTTTGCGACGGTACAACTTCCGGACGTCACGCACGACGAAGCACAGCACACAACGATTCGACCCCGAGCATCGAAAACCATTTTCTCACGCGCGACTTTTCGAGTTCTGAATCTTCGTCTGACTCATTACCTCGACAATCGAGGAACGACCCTTCATCTTCTCATGATTGTTCTTCGCCTGAAGACTGCGAACTAAAGGCGAAAGGGGGGGGACTACTGTTGGGGGTAGATCCACACCCCAAACAAGAGGTCTGGCCCAGGAAAAGCCCATAATAAACCTCCAAAGGAAGGAAGGGTATTATGGTCTTTTACATAGACGAACCGACACGATTCCCTATAAATGCAAGCGTACGGCCTGCATAAAAAGGGATCGTGAAAAAGGCAAGAGAAAAGGAATAGCAAGTACAAGAGCTCCAGCTCGTCCAAACAGAAGTCAACGGTTTAAGAGTCTACGGCTCGAGAATCGACGAGATAACAGCTCGTCTATCTTCCTCGTTTACATTTGTAACTTGTCTAAGTCGTGTTATAATTCATCTTTTGTGTCTCGGCACCAATAAAATAAAAGAGAACTTCGACCCTCCTTTGACCGAACTAAACATACTAATTGTGACCAAAAGGGACATCAACAGAAGTGAACAAAGCAAATTGTTCCACCACACACTCGCTAAATAGTTGCCAACAGAGACTGAAACTAAACGTTTTTATCTGATCGGTTTGGTTTGTTGTAAAATAGACGCTCTCTCCTGTATTGGGCCAATTGGTTAGCTCTAACATACTCATAGACTCATAGTTTATGCTCATGTTCTCATTTATAATACAGCATAAGTTCCAAGAACTTCTATTCCAACAGCTAAATATGTTCTACCAGCAACAGTCTATGTACCTTCAATGCCAAGGAGTTTTTCCAAGTGAACATGCAAGCAAGGTGTTTTAGTTTCTCAATATAGTTATCAAAATCACTTGCAGGCTTTTATTATCCATTTCATGGGCTTAGAGAGCCCGTTAATAAACTTCGTAGTGTCTGGCCACATAGTATTATTTACCTACCAATATCATTCATTCCCACATTTCTTTGTTTTATTTGTAAGTACCTGTTCATTTGCCGGTTGTCAGCGACAAAAACCAGCGACAACGATTAAAAGTTATTCGTTTGTCTGTCACTAATTTAGCGACCAGTCACAACAACTATTGCCAGCGATCAGCAACCCTAATTTTTAATTGTTAATAATTCAGTGATCATCATCGCTGTGACTAGTCGTTAGATCTACTGATAATTGATAAATTAAATATGATCAAAATTAAACTTAATTAAATAAAAATATAACTACATATATTTATTAAAATTAAACTAAATAAAATAAAAATATAACTACATATATTTATTAAAATTAAACTAAATAAAATAAAAATATAACTACATATATTTATTAAAATTAAACTAAATAAAATAAAAATATAACTACATATATTTATTAAAATTAAACTAAATAAAATAAAGAAATAAAAAATTTAATTTGAATATATTTAAATAAATTAATTAATTATAACCAAAGTAAATTTAATAATATTGAAGTTAATAAATTAAAAATAAAAATTCAAATTAATCATTTAAAATATGTTTTTAATTTATTTTCATAGTGTATACGTAATTTACATTTTATTTAAAAATATAAATTATCAAAGTTAAATTTTATTAATTTAAAAAATATATATAATAATTAGTCGCAGCAACAGGCAAACGAATAATTCAGTGACAATTTCCAGTGACAGTCACTATAGTTGCTAACAACATGCAAACGAACTACATATGTTGTTGCTGTAATTTTTCGCTGGTCGTTGATCGTTGTCGCTAGATCCAGCGAGAAGCAAACGAACATCAATGTATTTGTGGAAAATGGAACGCTGAAAGTCAGGGATGACTATATAATTGGAAATATTGGATTAAGAAATCGGTTATACTCAAATTATATGGTCCAAAACTAAACCAATAAAAAAAAAAACCAGAGAATTCTTCAATCGTTTATATTTTTAGGTTAAGTTAAAGAAAGTTCATTAGTGATTAGTTAAACGAAAATGTCATAATTTCATAAAAGTTAGTTAAGTGACGAAAATTTGAGAAATTAATTAAATAACAAATGGTTGATATAGTCTAACGATGTTAACTCTATGAAACATTGAAACCTAAAAATATATAAAGTGGGGGATAAGAAGAGGAAGAACCGGAGAAGAATAATGCAAAAATGAGACATGTAAGATTTGACCAATAAGATACTTAACATGTATGAATCAGTATATATTACAAGACTTTGCATCACCATCAAAGACTTCAAAAATCAAAATAACACAAATAATCTTATACCATGTTATTAATATTAGCTGGAAAGTTGGAGACAAAGTCCGACGATTATTAGATCATAGATTTATTTACTCATACAAAGTCTTTCTTTCAATAAAAAATAGAAGATATTTCATACAATTTTCCATATTATTTTAATTTAAATTTTACTATGACTTTGGTATATACAACCAGAATATTCGAGGATTCAATTCACATTGCGTGTGTAGAGTGTAGATTCACCCAAATATCCATGATCCCGTCGGTCGCACTATATTCTCCAGAACAAAACGTAGCCATGATACACATCACAATCATTATTAATTATCATGTTGTTATACTTTTATTTAAATATATTGGGGATAACATCACTTGTTCATAGATTTTGCATTGCATCATTGGCATGAAAGGGTATGTTTAAATAATAAAATAATGATGACCTCTTTCGGCTGGAAAAAAAAGAGTATAATTTGCTTCAAACATAACTAATGGATGATGAAGCAAATTTCAGGAAAAAAAAAACACTAATGGATGATACGATATATGGAACAAAGCCATAATCCAAACAGTATAACATGTTAATTACATAAACAAAAAATAATTACACATAACTGATAACACAATAATAACAATCGTCTTACTCTTATGGTAAATCATCAACTCATTACATGCATAGAATTTGAGCTTTTTGCTCGTTTTCTTCAAAAAAGAAAAATTATCAAAATATCACAGTAAAAGATTATATAACTGTTAACAGTGTTTTAAAAGCGTTTTAAATGATCGTCCAAACTCATCAAAACGCTAGACTTTTTTTTCAGATGACGTTTAGACAGATGTTACGACGGCCTAAAATCACATAAATTTTTATTGTAATATATATATTTTAAAAAATTTAATTTATGTAAATTTATATTTATAAATTTAATATCTATATACATCTAGAGAAACGTTCATATGTTATTTGATATTAACTAAATATATATCTGTCAATTTTTAGTTTACCATGTTTAAATTTTATTTTTTTAATATATGTTGTTATACAATTTTTTCTATCATATAATTTATGTTTTATATATATATTTTTTTTGATAACTATGTGAATTTTCATTAACTTGAAGTTGCAGAAAGATTACAAAAGCCTTGATACATATCCCATCCCTTGCCCAAAAAAAATAAAAACAAGAGAGGAAAAGCTGGAGAAAATGAGTAGGAGAACCTAGTCATACTTTAACCAGACCAAAAGAAGATCCTTAAAGTTCTTTCTCCTCTTTTTTGCTAGAATGGCATCTCTGATTTGTCTGTCCAGACCTTTGAACAAGATCTGAGTCTCAGTTGCAGAGTTGTTGTGAAATCGGTTGTTTCGCTCCCTCCATATAGCGTACAGAGTTGCTTGGGCTGCTAGACGACGCAAACTTCGAGGCACAATGCGATCGTTTATATCCAGCCAGGCGGTGAATGCTTCCCAAGTGTGAAAAGAAAACGGCCTGTAACCAAGTCTCCTAGTCACTGCAGACCAAATTTCCTCGCTGACTTCACACCGAAGGAACATATGCTCTCTTGTTTCTCGGTACAACCCACATAAGCAGCAGTTAGGCTCAATTTGCATTCCCCATCTAACCAATCTGTCTCTAGTTGGTAGCCTATCCTGGTGCGTTAGCCACATCATGAAAGCATGTCGAGGAATACCTCCTTTAAACCAAACCTGTTCAGTCCAATGAGGTGGATCCTGTCTTGGTCTCAATATTTCCCATGACTTTCTGGTAGAGAAAACTGAGAGTTCCTCTGTTCCGCATACCCAGAAATACCTGTCTGGCTCATCAGTGTTAGGCGGAACATTGATTGTTGTAAGAAAATATGTAGTTCTTCAGCCCTTGGTGATCTTGCTGGTCTGAGATTCCACCCGATCAGAGACCAAGCCTGCGCAACTTTTGCATGGATTGGAATTCCCGTTTGTGCAGGACCCGTGGGACCTAGATATTCAAGTAGCGAGCCATACGGTGTCCAGGAATCATACCAGAAGCTAAGAGTCAAGCCATTACCCAGTCTCGCCTTTAGGAAATTTCTTGCAATGTGCCTGAGGTTCAGAAGAGTCTTCCATGTCCAGGATGTAGTCTTTCTTGCATCAATGGACCAGAAGCTGACATCTTTTATTTTTGTGTTTCTCATCCAGATAGCCCACAAAGAGTCTGTTGCTGTAAGTAGTCTCCAGATCAATTTTAGACACAGAGTCTTATTCCACTGAGCTAAGCTTCGAAGCCCTAGTCCACCTTCTTGCTTAGGGAGAGTAAGTTTGCACCAGGCGACTCTTGCTATACCTTTGTTGTTCGCGTCCCCACCCCACAAGAAATTTATACAAAGGCTTTCTATCTTCTTTATACAACCCTTAGGCAAGATGAATGCAGACATCCAGAAGTTCAGGGTTCCATATATCACTGAGGAGAGGAGTTGGAGTCTACCCGCATAAGACAGAGCTCTGGCAGACCATGAGGTGATGCGTTGTGTGATCTTCTCAATCAGAGGTCTATATTCCGCAATTCTGAGCCTTCTGTGCATAAGTGGAAGCCCGAGATATCTGATGGGGAGTGAGCCAATGTTGAAACCAAGAGAACTCAACTGAGTGGTTTCAGCGTGGCTCACACCCGCTAGGTAGAGGTCGGTCTTGGACTTGTTCATTGTTAGACCTGAGACATCTGAAAACTTCTGCAAGACTGAAGAAATATTTTCAAGGGAGTCTGGTTTACCATCGAAAAATACCATGATGTCATCCGCAAAAGCAAGGTGAGAGATCAGGGGTGTTGAGGCATTAGGATGAGGTCCAATCTGATTGTTGATGTAGCCTTGCGATAACAACCGAGAGAAACCTTCCATGGCCAGTACAAAGAGGTACGGGGAGATAGAATCCCCCTGTCTCAGCCCCTTTTCCCCTCTGAAGTAACCACATAATTCCCCATTGATGCATAGAGAGAAGCTTGCAGTGGATATGCACTGTTCAATCAAACCAATGAATTGAGCCGGAAACGCCATTGCTGTGAGGACATTTAGGAGATAATCCCACTGTACCGAGTCAAAGGCTTTTCTGAGGTCTACCTTGAGCATTCCCCTTGCGGATATGTTCTTCTGGTTATAGCCTTGGACCAGCTCTGTAGCTAGTAAGACATTTTCCACAAGAAGTCTTCCTTGAATGAACGCAGACTGATTATTTGATATTAGCTCAGGGATCACCTTTTTAAGCTTGTTAGCTAAAATCTTGGACACAATCTTATACAGGGTGTTGCAGCAAGCTATTGGCCTGAACTCACCAATTTTCTGAGCATTCGGAGTCTTGGGGATCAAGGAAAGTATAGTTGCATTCCATTGCTTCAGCAACTTTCCAGATTGGAAGAATTCAAGCACTGCTTCTGTGACTTCCTCACCTACTGTTTCCCAATGAGATATGAAAAACTCTACACAGTAACCATCTGGACCCGGTGCTTTGTTTCTGGGCAGGTTGAACACAACATTTTTAATTTCCACTGGTGTGATAGGTGCGTTAAGGATCTGGAGGGCAGAGGTGGAGCACCGCTGTGGGATGAGTTCTGCGAGTTCAGCAACAGAAGTTGTTGAAGAGGATCTCAAGTTTCCAAACAGCTTTTTATAAAACTCCATTGCAAGGTCCTGAATACCTTTCTTTGTGTCCACCACCTGGCCATAATCATCAATGAGGAAGATCACTTCATTTTGGGATTGTCTGGAGAGCACCGCCCTATGAAAGAATCTAGAATTCTTGTCCCCTTCTTCAAGCCAACAAATTCTAGATTTCTGCCTTAGAAACGACTCTTCTGCCAGTGCGAGAGTGCACCATGCTTTGTGGGCTTCCCTTTCTTTGAAGCTCAACGATTCAGAGGGAGCGGCAAGGAGGTCTTGTTGGCACTGTAGAAGCATTTCGTAAGCCTCCTGAGTCCTCTTCTCAATGCCCGAATAGTTTTCCTTGCTAAACTCACGAATTACCGCTTTTAAAAATTTCTGCTTCTTTGATATTGCAAACATCTTGGTCCCATCGAATCTGAGAGCCTCCCACCACAGTTTGAATAAGGGTGCGAAATCAGGATGTTGATTCAGTAGTGATAAGAACTTGAATGGCTTCTTAGACTTTTGTTTGGCAGAGTCAAGAAACAGGCATCCCGGGCTGTGGTCTGAGAATGCAGGCTCACCAAATACGGCCAGAGAGTCAGGGAACTCTGTCCGCCAGTGATCATTCACAACTATTCTGTCTAGCTTTTTAGCAACAAGACCTATTGAGTGCTTATTCGTCCAAGTGTATGTGTTCCCGCAATAGGGAAGATCACATAAAGCAGTCAAGTCAAGACATTGTTGTAGATCACGCATACCAGGCTGAGATGGATTGACGAGCGGTGTGGAGTGTTCATGGGGGTAAAGAATTTGATTGAAGTCTCCTATGACAGCCCACGGTAAGCTCGCAACTGTCGTACTAGCTGCTAGATCCATAATTTCATTCCATAACAACTTTCTCGATGCACAACAGGTGGAGGAAGCTTAAACAACTGAGATGACAATCCGCTGAGGAACATATGGTAACTTAAGGAGGCAAGTGATCATTTGCAAAGATTTGCTTAAGATAGATACATGTACATTAGGATGCCAGAGGATCCATATCTTACCGAGGTCGGAAAACTCGTAATTCCCTTCAAAATTCCAGCCTGGGAACCCGCGAGATACTATAGCTTGCGAGTTCTGTTGGCTGACATGGGTCTCTATAAGCCCACCAAAAAGCGGTTGGTTTAGCTTCAACCATTTCCGAAAACTTCTTCTCTTTATTTTATCATTAAACCCTCTTACATTCCAACAAAAAATATCCATAAAGGAATGGGGTTGTTAGAGGTTTAAAGGGCCTCCCGCCCTGAACTGTCGCAAGCTCTTTCTCTGCATTCTCTTGGAGATAACTTTCAAAAAACGATCTTCTTCTTCTTCTGGATTATCATCCTCCTCCGAGAGATTATCAGAAGCACTATCAGAAGCATCACCTACTGCAGCTTGATTTGGAGATAGTTGAGTAAACAGGTTTTCCCGCAAGTCAATACAAAGCTCTCCATCATCAAAACCAATAGCTTGTGCCCTTCTGACCAAAGAGACTGAAGGGTTTTTTGGAGCCAATGATTGACTCAAAGAGCCCCTTTCCCTAGAATTGGAAGCTTGTTCCCGAGTTACCTCAGCCACGAGATTGTCACCTCTCTTAGTTGGGTGACTGCCTTGCGCTTGGTGTAATTGCGATGGTATGGTTTCCTCATGAGCATCCAATGGTTGGGTCTTGAGTGAAGGAACAGAGCTGATGGGGACATTGGAGACAGGTGCACCCACCAAAGGGAGTTGGCTTTGAATGGGACGTTTTCCTTGACTTTTTTCTTTTTTAGCACGAGGACAGGCTGTTGTTTCGTGTTTCACCGAACCACAAGAGTTACAGGTAGGTGGTGCTTTCGAACAACGCGAGACTGTGTGCCCAACCTTCTTACAATGACTGCATAGTGAGGGGAGCCAGGGACTCGAAACGTGGATCCTTTTGATCTGACCAGACTCAAATCGGACATTAACGGCTTCAGGAAGCGGCTCACGGGGGTCTATTACTGTGTAGACTTTTGCAACTTCAACATTGATAAGGTTCTGAGTGTGAGGGTGAAGACACACAGGATGACCTACAAGCCCAGCAATGTGTTGGAGCCCATCTCTGTTAAAGAATTGCAAGGGGACACCCGTGAATTCAAACCACACTGGAACCATTGATAATTCTGGTTTGGATGGTTGAACCTTAGGGGACCATTTGGCGACGAACATGGACTGACCGTCAATTTGCCAGAGGCTTTGGCTAAGAAGTCTCCGGCGTATATTTGGACATGGGACTCTGAACAGGAAGGAGTTGCCCTCCATTTTCGAGACTGTGATATCTTTCCGCTGTCGACTCCAAATCCCATTGACAATCACCTGAACCGCACCACGAGGAGGTGCTTCTTCATAGAACTTCCCAAGGATGAAGCTGTCCCACGCCTTTTTGTTCTTTTCAATCACAGAGTTCGGAATTGTGACGCAGACCTCCCCAGATTCCAGAGTGAAAGGAGTACCTTTTTTCTCCATTTTGATAGAGTTGCCCTTTAGAAGGTCCTTCCAGGGCGAGTCTGATACGACAGAGGCTTTTACAGGCATCTGCTTGGGCTGGATTGAAACCTGCTCCACTGGGCGTTGCTCTCTCTGAGAAGACCCATCTTGTGGTACGAGTTCCTTTGCTGGTACTGTTACCGAAGATACGATTTTTGTAGCTGCAACAGTGCAATTAGGGATTGGATTCACCACGTCATGTACAACTGAAGGGGCTTGGGCAGAAGCGCGGGTATTTGTCGTTTCTGAGGCCAAATTGGGCTCAGGTTGGTCCTTAAGACGGAGATCTGACGGATCTGACCCAGCTGATTTCGGGGAAACAGGCGGTGAGGATTTGGTCAGAAGAGACGTAGACGGAACGGTTCCAGTGGGGAGACCGCCGGGAGGCTTTTTAGGTTTCTTTTTGGTCATGGGAACCGGTGGGAGCCGTCGCCTAGATCGGCGAAGGTGAAGGTTGAAAGAAAGGGAACGCATTATCGGGAGAGAAATTTCGTCAGCGCGTGGAGCGCGTGTCCTTCTATATGTTTTATATTGTAAATGTTTAAACTATCTAAAATTACATAGGCTCTAATTAAATATTTTACGTGTTTAAGTGTTGGGACACCCACACACTTTACTGTCTATGATCTTTTTGTACAGTAGTTTTCCATCATACAGTGTATATGAAACAAATTTAGATGACAGGAGGAAGAAGGCGGCAAAAGTTATCTATATAAACAAAAAATATATATATATATATATATATATATATATATATATATATATATATTCAATTGGGATATGTGAGTTCTTTTTCTTAATAATAAGTTTTACATAAATGCCAACCGTACATATTTAAGAACATTAAGAGGGGATCGAGATATTTATGAACATGTGACAGTAGCATGATAAGTAAACTGTAAAACTCGTAGCGCCCCGTTGAAGCCAAATTTAGGTATGAATCGTCTGTGAGCGGTATTTCATTGGGTGCGTCAAAACTTGATTTTACAATGATGCCACAAACAGTATGTGGTTGGAGAACACTTTTGAGGTGATAGGTTTAGATGTTGAAGAAGTAAGTACACAAAGGTGTGCTGTTGTCATCCAGGCTTTTTAGGAGACCTATGGGAGAAACAACAGAGGCAACAGCAACGGATTCTCCTTAATTTCTATAGTCGTGGGGACTGGGGAGGGGGTCAGGTAACATTCTTTTTAGGAGTGCGTGCATCTCCGGAGTTTAATCAGACAAAAAATTTTATGCTAAAGTAACTAAAACATATCACAAGATTAGGTTGGAAACTAGAAAAAGAAAGTGAAAGCAAAATAAAATATGTAATTTTCGTAATATACGATAAAATTTTGCAGTATTTTCAAGTAAATAATTATGTAAGCTATTTTGGTAAAAAAAAAAAATGGAACAATACTGTATATGGTATATCTTAAATATTTTTGAAATTAGATAGTATAGATTTTAAATTTCTAATAAGACTAAATGTATAATATCAAATTAATCCTATTTCTTTTGTGGCTTTCTTAATCACAAAGAAACTGTGTAAGTTATAATAATGGATCCATAAACATTATTAAATCAGTGCCAAACAAAAGTTGACTTTATCAGATTCCTTTTTTTTTTCAGCTAGTTATACTAAAAAATACAAAACAATAACAAAATTGGGAACAAGTAGCAAATTCCTTAAAAGAAAAATGCAAAAAGTAATGAGATAACTCGTAAGCATTAAGAATCCCAAAGAGAGACGGCAGAAATGGACGACTGAGCAATGTTTAAAGTTTAAACTCTGCTGGCTGCTGCATCTCTCTCTATCTCCCTCTCTATTTATTTAAGTAGTAAACTTGTAATGTAAGCTTAGTATGACTACGTCTATATTGGAGATTATGTCATGGACTAAACATGTAAAAAAGTGTTATCCTAATTATTTGGAAGAAAATTCAGTGTGGTTATAATCTTTCTACTCTACTATAGTTATTTTCATTGAGTTTTAAATAAAAAACAATCTATGAAATAGCATAAAACAGTAGTCCATTGGGATAAATGTATTTATATCATTATGATGTTGTTTATTTGGTGAATCAGACGCAGTAACTGGACACATGACATATGCATGTTGCTGTTTGTTTGAGAACAATTAAAAACATGAACTGAATTAGGTATGAAGGGACCTTTTTCTCTCGTTACCCCAAAATACATATTAATGAATTACTAAAACTTCTGCTTTTTTACAGGATATTCCCTAGATTGATTGAGTTATTCTCATCTCATATGATGGAACACATATTATTAATGAACTAGATTAGGACCATGCTAGAGCACTGATTGAAATTCATTTTATTTATATTATAATTTTAGAATAAAATATGATTTCGAAGATCACGACTAATGCTAGATTAAGATCTTAAAAACTTTAAATCAATTATATAAATTATCTTTTATTCTAAAATTATAATAGAAATAAAAAGAATTTCAATCAGTGCTCTATCACGGGTACTAATCTAGCATTAATATTTAATTTTTAATAAATAGAATACGATCCCGAAGATCACGATTAATCTTGTTAAATTAGCGAGATTTGATTCCTTTTTTATGATTGAGAGTATATTTTCTTTAATAATTTTTTTATTGATGTGGTTTATCAATAAAATATGTGGAAAATTAATTGGTAATATTGTGATTCTAGATATTTGGAACCATACACGTGATCTTCCAAAAATAAAGTTTGGAATATCCATGAACTCAATTTGGAATAACCCGTTTAAGATTTTCGGTTTTATTTGTTACAATTAATACATGGATTAATTTATAACCTATTTATAACCATTTATTAAAATTATAAAATCTACCAAAACAATGTTGTGTACTTCCGTTTTATTATAAAGATGATTAGTAAAGTTAACGTTTATTTTTTTTATATCTTTAGATTCATTATTTTATTTGATTTAGTGTTTTATCCACAAAAACTATGATTTCAGTTTAATTTATTTGTGAATTAGAACGAGTCGGATTCTACATCTAGAGATGAGAGACCAAATAGCAAATATCACATTTTTTTCTTTTGGCATAGACCAATATTATCAAATGTGCACGATATAATCTATATGTCCTAATTTTCTTTTGTATTTTTTTTCTGTTAAGATTGAGTTACAACTGATCGGTCAATTAGCCAAATCTTTATATTTATAGGAAACAAGATTTTATCTTTGGTGTAATGGTATTTACAGTGCCGGACCAAAGTATTTGGGGGCCCATACAAATTATAAAAACTATAGACTAAAAACAAAATTCAATTAAACTAAACACCTATTTTTACAAGTATAGATAGAAAATATCCTAAAAAAACTGTAACCAACCCTTAAAATTTCTGAAAATTAACATTTTTTAGTATTTGGAGACCTCATTGTAACCAATTTTTTTTTCAAAAAATGTGAGGTCCCATTGCAATGTTTCATGTCAATGGGGTCAGGTCCGGCACTGGGTATTTATGTCTATTTTTGGTGGACTTATGATTTGCTAAAAAACTACTATCATTTTATTTTCTTTTGTATTTTATTTGAAAGTATCTAGTTTTATAATTTTGTGAAAATACAGTATAATAAGTTTCTTATACTGTATATAATCCATTAAAAAGGTATTAAATTGGATGGAATGGGAAACAAAAGTGGACTTTATCAGATACATCTTTTCCTTTTCGGTGCCTCCTTTTCAGCTAGTTTCGTTAAACAAAACACTAAAAAAAAAAACTAAAAAAAAAAACAAATTGAACTCCCATATGAAAATTGCAAACATCATTATAAAGTATATTTTTGGGTGCACCAACATATATATCATTTATAAAGTTATGATGAGATAATAAACTTGTAAAGTGGTGACTAAGCATTAAGTATCCAAAAGAGAGAGAGGGACCTGAAAAAAATGGACGACTAGGAGATAGGGAGAGATGGTTTGTTGGGTTGTAAACTAAAGACACTACTGCTCACATCATCACAAGCTCTCTCTCTCTATTTAAGTCGTAATCTTCAAGTCAATATCGATCCAACTTCTCTCTGTACACTTTTTTTCCTTGTGTTGTTTTTGTCGCCTTCTCCGCCTCCGCAATTTCCACGAATCATCCTCCTCTCTCGTTGATCTTTTCACATGTCGGCTCATTCCAAAGCATAGCTATTTCAAGTCCGACTACTACCTTCGTCTAGTGAGATCAGCTAATTTCTTCAGGTACTCTCACTCTCTCGTTTAATCTCTTCACAATGCCTAGATTTTTACAGATATAAATGATGGCTTTTGACCTGCTAATTTCGAGATAATTTCCTCGAGAATGCTGTGTAATTAAGGAATCTAATTTTCCCGTTCTCTGTTTCTGTCTTGGTGCAACTCTATATGCATGTATCAAAAAATTTAATCTTTTTTTCGAGAATCTGTAATTGAAAATAAAATCTGTTATGATTTTGTTTTAGCTATTTCTAATTCTATTAGGATAATTCCATTTTGATTTTTATTCTGTTTTTTTTTTTAATTGGATTCCAAGTGTATCTAAAAATCTATAAAGATCGAAGCTTTATTTTTCTCTTGCAGGGTTTTTGAAGAAACAAGTTGAAGAATGGCTACTACAAATTCTACAAAAGCTTGTCCTGCTCCGATGAAAGCAACCTCTAATGGTGTTTTCCAAGGAGATAACCCAATAGACTTTGCGTTACCTCTTGCGATTCTTCAGATCGTCATTGTTATTGTTCTCACTCGTCTTCTTGCTTACCTTTTAAGACCCCTGAGACAGCCTCGTGTTATTGCTGAAGTTATTGTAAGCTTTTTTTTTCTTTTTCATCTCTCTTGTCGTCAATTCCTATGAATTAGGTGAGTGATTTAGTGGTCTGTTGATGATTATGCAGGGTGGGATTATGCTTGGACCGTCTCTTCTTGGCCGTTCAAAGGTCTTTCTTGATGCTGTGTTCCCAAAGAAAAGCTTAACTGTTCTAGAAACTCTGGCTAATCTTGGCCTTCTCTTCTTCCTGTTCCTTGCCGGACTAGAGATTGACACCAAAGCTCTTCGTCACACAGGGAAAAAGGCTTTGGGAATTGCCATGGCTGGAATCTCTCTCCCGTTTGCTCTTGGCATTGGTTCTTCATTCGTTTTGAAAGCAACAATCTCCAAAGGAGTAGATAGTACTGCGTTTCTAGTTTTCATGGGTGTGGCGCTCTCCATCACTGCATTCCCTGTGTTGGCTCGTATCTTAGCTGAGCTTAAGCTTCTAACCACTGAAATAGGACGGCTTGCAATGTCAGCTGCTGCTGTTAACGACGTGGCAGCTTGGATTCTTCTTGCTCTTGCCATTGCTCTCTCTGGATCCAATACATCTCCCCTTGTATCTCTCTGGGTTTTCCTTGCTGGATGTGCTTTTGTCGTTGGTGCTGCTTTCATCATTCCACCAATCTTTAGATGGATTGCCCGGAGGTGCCACGAGGGAGAACCCATTGAAGAAACATACATCTGCGCCACTTTGGCTGTGGTTCTTGTTTGTGGATTCATTACTGATGCCATTGGTATCCATTCTATGTTTGGTGCTTTTGTGGTTGGTGTTTTGATCCCAAAGGAAGGACCTTTCGCTGGTGCACTCGTCGAGAAGGTGGAGGATCTTGTCTCAGGTCTCTTCTTGCCGCTTTATTTTGTAGCAAGTGGTCTAAAAACTAACGTGGCAACAATTCAAGGAGCTCAATCTTGGGGTCTTCTGGTTTTAGTCACTTTCACTGCTTGTTTCGGTAAGATTGTTGGCACTCTCGGTGTTTCCCTCGCCTTCAAGATACCTATGCGAGAAGCTATCACATTAGGATTCCTCATGAACACTAAAGGATTGGTCGAACTCATCGTCCTCAACATTGGAAAAGATCGAAAGGTACAAACTTTATTCCAATCTTATAACAATTGTGTGCGTCAAGAAAGGTCCAAAGATTATAACTTTAAATAATCTCTCTGCTGATGTTTTCCTTACAGGTTCTCAATGATCAGACATTTGCCATAATGGTTCTAATGGCTCTCTTCACAACCTTCATCACCACACCAGTCGTAATGGCAGTCTACAAACCAGCAAGAAGAGCCAAGAAAGAAGGAGAATACAAAAACAGGACAGTAGAACGAGAGAACACAAACACACAGCTTCGTATCCTCACATGTTTCCACGGAGCCGGAAGCATTCCTTCAATAATAAACCTCTTGGAAGCATCAAGAGGCATCGAGAAAGGCAAAGGACTCTGCGTTTACGCTCTCCACTTAAGAGAACTATCAGAGAGATCTTCAGCTATTCTAATGGTTCACAAAGTCCGCAAAAACGGAATGCCGTTTTGGAACCGAAGAGGAGTCAATGCAGACGCAGACCAAGTAGTAGTTGCTTTCCAAGCATTTCAACAGCTGAGCAGAGTCAATGTCCGACCAATGACAGCAATCTCATCAATGTCTGATATTCACGAAGACATCTGCACAACAGCTGCAAGAAAAAGAGCAGCCATTGTGATTCTTCCGTTTCACAAGCATCAGCAGCTCGATGGTTCGTTAGAGACTACACGTGGAGATTACCGTTGGGTGAACAGGAGAGTTTTGCTTGAAGCTCCTTGCTCAGTTGGTATATTCGTTGACCGTGGACTCGGTGGCTCAAGTCAAGTCTCAGCTCAAGACGTTTCTTACTCTGTTGTTGTTCTCTTCTTCGGTGGTCGTGATGACCGTGAAGCCTTGGCTTATGGGTTACGTATGGCGGAGCATCCTGGAATCGTTTTAACTGTTTTCAGATTTGTGGTAGCGCCGGAGAGCGTCGGAGAGGTTGTTAATGTGGAAGTGGGTGACAACGGTAACAACGAGAAGAATCTGAAATGGGATGAGGAGATTATGTCTGAGATTAGGAAGAAGTCTTCGGTGGATGAATCGATCAAGTTCGTGGAGAGAAGGGTTGAAAACGCCGCCGTGGATGTTAGATCGGCGATTGAGGAAGTACGGCGGAGCAATCTGTTTCTGGTTGGTCGAGTGCCAGGTGGCGAGATTGCGTTGGCGATTAGGGAGAACAGTGAGTGTCCAGAGCTTGGACCTGTCGGAAGTTTGTTGATTTCGCCGGAATCATCGACGAGAGCTTCGGTTTTGGTGATTCAGCAATACAACGGCGCCGGAGCAGCTCCGGATTTGGCTGCGGCGGACTTGGTGGCTTCAACGGATAGAGACTCTGAATAAATCAGTGGTTAATAAAGAACGGTTCGGTTCGGTTCAGGGAATGGTTTACCATAGGTAGCGAAATAGTTGGTTAACGAGTACGGTTTTAATCGAATGACCCGGACTTTGTTCTCACTGTTTCATTACTGGATTGGGTTTTGCTTTTAATAAAAAAATAATGATTGGCTGACCCAAAAAAAGTAAGGAAAGAAAAAAAAGATGAACAAATGGTTAAATTTGTTGTTGATATTAGGTTCATGTTGAAATAATAAATCGTCTGTTTTTAATTAATTTTTTAATGCATATATATAATTTGATATTATTATAAAGTGTTGTAACTTTAAAAAAATAAATCAAATATGGAGTAAAAAAAAATATATTTTCTTATCTTTTTTTTTTCTTTTGACAAATATATTTTCTTATCTATTAAACTAAATCAAACCTAAACATACATATAATCCAACAGTATTAAATTAATAATAGTAAGATATTAAAAATTCCAATATAAATGGAGATAAATTTCATTGGTTTCTTTCGATTAGTTAAAAAATTACCTAAATGGACAAAAAAAACATTTGTCAAAAGTGAGGTTTGAAATGGAGATAAAATATTTCATTGGGTTCTTTCGATTAGTTTTAAAAATGGATTTAATTCTCTGGTGCCCCTATACCAGAAATTCTTTTCTGCATCACCTCCACTTATTCTCACTACCCCTTCTTTGATGAAATGACGAAACTACCCTCTAACAATTTTGAAAAGAAAATTGAACGTACAACTACATCCAGTTGTACTGGATATCCCTTAAACTGGATATCCCTTAGTTGTACCTCCAGTTGTACCCATCGCACCCTAGTTGTACCTCGCATAGTAGGATTCGAACTCTGGGCGCGCGGGTGCGCATGGAACTTGCAACCACTGAGCTATTGTGTTTTTCGTTGAACATTTACCGATTTAATTATATTTAACCTTTAACAATTTTCATTAAGGGTAATATTGTCTTTTTACCATTGAGGGGTTTTTGAGAAATTGTTTTGATGAATAGGGGTATTAGAGATTACTGTCCTTTTAAAAATACCTAAATGGACAAAAAAAAACATTTGTCAGAAGTGGGGTTTGAACCCACGCCCTCTTACGAGGACCAGAACTTGAGTCTGGCGCCTTAGACCACTCGGCCATCCTGACTATTGACAGTTATCTATACTATTAACCATATATATTTGCATAATAAAACCTACTAGTAAAAGATCTTTGTGTTTGTGCACTTGTTAATAGTTATGATCGAGTTTTTGCACATACATTCTGCGATTAGTTAATTCGTTATGTATTACTATAATAAAGATTTATTTTCTGTCAAAAAGATTAATTTTCTGTAAAACTATATCAATTAATGTTGTTAACAAACTATATCCAAGAATCATTAATTGATAATATTTAAATAGTGCATTTATTACTAAGCATTTTCTAAAATTTGTGTGAAAACTCTATAAAATCAATTTTTGATATAGACGGAGTAAGTTATTTATACTTTTTGTTTTCTCAAAGCAAGAAACCATTAATTAGACTAACTCAAACTCGATACGAACTCATGTTATTCCAAAATTGAAATGCATCCAACAACTAGTAGCATTGGAAATCGGAGAAGCAAAAGTCTTATTCTATTATGAAAACAAAAGTCACATAGTATAAACTTAACTTTTTGTATGATCATTTGTGTGTGTTTGTTTATGTGATTTACAAAGTTAGATCCATATTAGCTCAAGGTAATCAACAATGCCTTTCTTTAAAGTAAATATTATTAACCAAAATTACATTCTTATGATGGGGAAGAGGTTTTAGTGGACACGGCTGGAGAGACTTGTTAGGGATGATGGGGTGAAAAGGGCGCTCAACTAGAAGAAGTTATAGAGTAGGAGGAACTAGGAAGCAATACCAGAAAATTAAAGTTTCTCCTTCTGCTATCTCCAAGCAAGGCAATGTAATTAATAATGCCTGATCGGGCTTTACTTCAGAAGAAGGAAAGGAGGCTGAGCAGAAGAGAAACAGTTCTTCTCATGAGGTAAAGTAAGAACTCATGAAAAGGCTTTTAGTTTTATTTTTTGTTGGACTAATTTTCAGATAGGATGCAATATTGAAGAAGGATTAGAAATGAAGCAAACACAAATAGCCAACAACAATAATTAATTAACATCCATCTGTTCTCTCATACTCTAAATATTTTTGGTTAAAAACCCCAAATATATAATGAACATAATAATAATAACAAGAGACCGCCGACCAAAAGGGTTTATCAACCAACAGCTTCTAACAAAACATGTTTTGAACCATTACTACGATTCCAATGAGAGTAACTTAGATTCCTTAATCCTTCTTCTTGTTCAGAGCTCCTCTTGGAATCTTGCTCAAGACTTTACTGAAAACCTTCTCATCGAGTACTGCATATTGCTTCTTGATCTCCTTCATAGCCTTCTCGCCAAAGGCATCGACTTTGTCCTCATACTTTTCGTAAACCACAGGAATGGTGAAGAGAAGAACAGTAGCTGGAAGCAAAAAAAAAGAGGCTAATTATCAAGCTATGGAAGTGTGATTCCTGTCAGATTGAAAGCAATAAGATGCATATGAATCATTACCAATATAGAACAATGTCAAGAAGTTGCAGCAACTGCCAATTATGGACAATACCCACAAGCCAGCAATTACCTAAAAGATGTGCAAGTAGGTGTTAGCATTTACTAGGAACATAAGAAAAAGGAAAAAGAAACCGTTTTGCATCGAGGTAGATAACATGAAAAATAGATACCAAGATAAATTTCTTGAGATCTCTTCCTGAAGCAATGTTCCTAAGAACGGTAAAGCCACGATTGATTTCAATCCTTAATCCAGAAACAAGTTGAAGGACAGGATCCTCAGGGATGTGAACTTCCGGGATGTGAGGAGTTGACCTGAGAATGTATAAACAGTTAATCAAGCAGTTGTTGATGCATCGTTATCTCATACACCAAGGATGTTTTTCAAAAACTTACTTGTGGATAAAGGTACAAGCATTAGACCACAAGAACAATGCTGCGAGAGCAGCCATGGCAAAGTGACAGAGAAAAGTGAGGAAATGGTATTCGATTAACTCGAATAGTACCCAAGACGCTGTTATAGCACCAAAGACTCCACCAGATACCTTCTTGTTCCTCCAAAGGAATATATCAGCAGCTACATGCAGCAAACAATGAATCCAGATTTAGCAAAGATTTTTTCACAAGCGTTAAGCATATGTTCCACCAAACAAGATAATGAAGTACAAAGATTACATACACAAACTCAATTTCAGCTTTTCATATAAAGAGCAAAATCACTATGTAAACTACTCAGCTACCAAAATCACTATATGAGATACTCAATCGAGCGAAATCACTATGTAAACTTGAGCAAAACAACTGTATAAGATACTAAATCGAGCAAAAACAGAGTTCAATATCAGCTTCATATAAGAGCAAATCACTACTCAATCGAGCTGAATCACTAGTAAACTACTCAATCGAGCAAAATCGCTATGTATAAGATACTAAATCGAGCAAAATCTCTAAGTATAAGATACTAGATCGAGCTAAATCGCTATATAAACTACTCAATCGAGCTAAATCACTATATATTATACTAAATCGAGTAAAAAACAGAGTTAAATTCGAAGATATAGAGATAGATCCATACGTTTTCCACCACCGAGAACCTTATGAACAGGTTTCTCCCTTCCGAAAAGTCGGTAGATCTTTGACTTGAAGGACGACGACGAAGACGATGTAGATTTCTTATCGTCATCGGAATCGGAAAGAGAAGAGGAGTCACCATGGCCATGGATCTTCTCAACAATCTTCTCCAAGATCGATTCCTCGTGCTTGTGGTCTTCCACCATTGTTGTTGATTCTAGAAACCTCCGAGAGAAAAAGAAAAGAAAAAAAACCCCTAATTCGTTTACTTGTTTTTTGAAAGAATCGAAGAGAGTGTGTCTGTCTGTGTGTGAGACAGTGAAATAAGAGAGCGTGTACGTCAGATTCAATCTCATCCGTTGATTTGAGAATCTCAATCCAGTCCGTTGGATGGATTCGGATCCGGGCCTCGAGTAGGTGACTCTGTCCACGGTGGAAAATCAAATTGTTTTTTTTTTCTTTTTTTTGACGATAATTGTTTTTTTTTTTTTTTACGATCAATTGTTTTTTTTTTTTTTGTAGCAGATTTAACATATTTGGCGTGGAACTAACGGTCGTTAATCGATGTGAATAATTTCCGGTAACGTTACCGTGGAACGTTAGATGTCGGCGGATTTCATTTGTGTTGGGCTTATCAAATGGGCTTGTTTGTATTAGGCCCTTTAATTATTTTTTTTGTCAACAATTATTTTTGTTTAGTGTTTTACGCTATACTAGATTTGGACCTTGCTCGATTTTTTTTATTTATACTAGGGCCCGGATTGGTAACGGCTGTTACTTATGGCTGTAAAGACTTTAAATTTAAAATTTTAGCTGTAGAGAATTTAACTGTAGAAACTTTAACTGTTAAAATTTGATTGGTAACAAATACTTTTAAAGCTGAAGCTGTTACTTTTATTATTAAAATATATTGAAATGATGATAATGAAAATAAAAATAATTATTATTAAAATGGATCTTAAAAGAAGGAGAAAAAAATAAGAATAATTAATGTGTAAAAATAATTTATGTAAAATTTATATATAAACTTTTGGAAAGCTTTTAAGTATAATGGGGGTGAAAAAAATAAAGTTTTATATTTTTTTAATTTTAAAGCCTGGTTTTGACGCTTTTAAAATTTTGAGAAAACAAGGAAAAAAAAAAAAAAGTGACTTACAAAGCTTTAAAAAAAATTAAAGTCAAAAAAGTTTGATTGGCAAATAAATGGCTTTCAAGGCTTTAATTTTTTTTAAAGTCTTAAAAGTCTTGTACCAATCAGGGCCTAGGTTTTGAACCCACGCTACGCGTGGGTTTATTTGATTTATTTTGATAAAAATTATATATGATTGATGACGGTAATGAATATTATTTTACACAAAACTTTAAATTACTATTAAGGAAAAAATTAAATTTCATATACACAATTTTTAAAAATATAAAAATCAGCTGTGTTTTAAAATCAAATCTGATAAAAAAATCATGAATTTAACTCGACGTCCAGGCGAGGCGGATCAAACTGGTGACCTCACATATCTTAAACCATTTCTTTGGCCACCAGAAAAATGAAACAATTTTATAATTATAATATTATCTCCTTTTTCATATTTAATTGATCGTTATCACCTATGTTTTCGTGTTTTTTATTTAATGTTTTCTTATTCTTCATATTCTTTCTTGTCATTTTCATTGTCAAATTTTATGGTAATTGTCATCATTACTTTTACCGTCCAGTTCTTTGTTATACTCTTCTTCTTGTGCTTCCTCGTCAACTTTTTCACATTCTTTCACTGAAAAAATCTTTTTTTTAGACTACCACACAACTTGTTAATCCATCAAACTCCAAGACCAAAATCATTTTTTCTCATAAAAATTGTGCAATTCATAAAAACCAGCATAGTCGTTATTGATAATTTCATCCATATATTTCTCAAACCAAAATCTTTACTTGCAGAGAAAGTAATATGAACTCATGTAAAGTAAAAACAATATTTGTGCTTTTCGTCGATCATTCTTTTTTAAACTCAAATAACATCAAATCAGGGTCTTGCGACGTCAATCCTTCTTTCTTAGACTTAAAAATAAAACTTTTACTGCAAAAGTATCAAATCATCTATAAAGTCATACACAAAAACATGTTTTACAGCTCATCAGAGATATAAAACACAAACGGAGATAAGTATGATATTTTCAAGATATTAAAAAATTTGATATATAATATTTAGTAATTCTTAAACTTTTAAATTTTTAAAAGAGATTAAATATTTAAAACATTTCAAACTTTAGATTTAGTTTAATTATCTGTAACATTTTTTTAGAGTTAAATATTAATGACACTTTTACTTTTTATAGAGTTTAAATAGTTATAATATTTTAACATTTTTATGGAGGTATTTATAATATTTCTAAACATTCTATAAAGAATATTTAAACCTTTACAAAATTTAATTTGCTAAAATAAATCAAATAACTTTTAAATTTGGAAACCTGATAAATAAGCATAAATCAAGCAAATAAAAATATTTTGAAACCTTTTTAAAGCTAAAACTTTTAGAAGTTTCAATATTTATAATATTTTAATCTTTTAAAAGGTTCGGATATAATATTTGAACCTTTTAAAAAGTTTCAATATTTATACTATTTTAAACTATTAAAATTTTAAAATTATAATATTTTAAAACTTTTTAAAAGCTCTTAGCTTCTAAAATTTTCAATATTTATAATATTTAAATTTTTTTAATATATTTTTGAAACTTTTTAAAGTTTTAGTTTGATCAAATAAAAAACAGGATCAAACCGAATAAAACTTTTTAACTTGGATGATTTTTCCTGCTTATTAGTTGTTAATCTTATTTATACTGGTTTGAAATATTGTCTAAAAATTTTCTAGCCAATGTAGGATATTGTACATAGTTTTTTTATTTCCATAAATTTAAAATTTTCCTTTTTCTAAAAAGTTCTGGAAATTTAGAAAATGTTAATGAATGACATGTCAAATCCTGATAGGTTGTTTAAAATAATTCTTAATATATAAAATTCTGCAAATTTCTAAAAATGTTAATTAATGACATGTTGAATCCCTATTGGTTGTTTTAAAGCTTAGGTTTTAAAAACCTTTTAAATGTTAAGAAATTTTAAAAATTTAAAAATTATAATATTTTGAAACCTTTTTAAAGCTAAAACTTTTAGAAGTTTCAATATTTATAATATTTTAAACTTTTAAAAGGTTCGAATATAATATTTGAACCTTTTAAAAAGTTTCAATATTTATAATATTTTAAACTATTAAAAATTTAAAATTATAATATTTAAAAAAATTTAAAAGCTAAGGGCTTTTAAAATTTTCAATATTTATAATATTTAAAATTTTTAAAAAATTAAATCTTATAATATTTTTTTGAAACTTTGTAAAGTTTTAGTTTGATCAAATAACAAACCGGATCAAACCGAATAAAACTTTTAAACTTGGACGCCTGATAAATAAAGCTTTCCTACTCATTCGTTGTTGAAAGCATATTAATCTTATTTATGCTCGTTTGAACCATTGTCTAAAAATTTTCTAGCCAATGTGGAATATTGTACATAGTTTTTTTTTATTTCCATAAATTTAAAATTGAAACAACCTTTTTTTTTTTTTTTTAACATATAATTCACTAGTGGTCTCATACCCACTAACATTCTAGCAACAATCAACAATAGCGGATAACCAAAGAAACCATTCCATTAATCCAATAAAATTCCAACATAAATAAACCAATAATCAATAATGCAATAATCCAAACCAACAATAAAATAGCAAGGTTCCAACATCCTACAATGCTCTATCAACTCAATACTAGCAACCTAACAATAGCTAGAACACAATCAATCAAGCCTCTAGAACATCCTCCTCTTCATTGCCTTTGATTCCACGATCACACTTTTCCTTTACCTGCACACCACAAACAACAATTGAGATGCGTAAGTATTATCATAAATACTTAGTGAGGCCGTCCTCCCATCTACTAGGTTATACACACAAGCATATGAGACCCTCATGTTTAAGCAAGCAAACAAAACACAAGCAATACATTAAACCAGGAAAACAAGTCTCGGATGAGACTGATGTCGACCGATGCTACAAGAGAGGTGCCGATCGATGCCACAAAAACCGGTGTCGACCGATACTGAAAGGTGTCGATCGATGCTCCACCAAAGAGGTGTCAACCGATGCTACTTACTAAGGTGTCGATCGATGCCACTTCTGCAGACACGATCTGCGCGAACACGAACGTTGAAATTCCATTTCAATCCATCTCGAAACTGTCTCAAACTCACCCAAACACCTCAGAAATCACTGGGAATCACGAAAACAACGAACCCAAGCAAGCAAACAACACAAACAACAAGAAAACACCCAAACAAAAGAGATCTCATGCTTAGATCAACCATGGTCAAGCACTCACCTCAAAAACAGGAAGATTGGATTGAGAAACGATGGAATCAACACCTCCAGAAGCTTCTCACTACAAGAAAACACGCGATTTACGACGGAGAAACGTCGTCGCAAATTTGCTATGGATTTGCGAGTATTTTGCTACTCGAAACACGTTGTCGTTAATTCCTCGCAAAATTAGCGACAGACATTTCCCTCGCAAATTTGCGACGGAACTAAGACACCATTGCGAGGATAAGTAAATTCCTCGCAAATGACACGCAATTCCCTAACAAATTTACGACGAATTAGCGATAAGATTGCCGTAGCAAATTTGCGAGGAATTTACGAGGGACTAGATGTCGGCAAGCACGTTTTCCCCGAGTGTATCTGTTTTGTCGGCAAAAAGGACACTGCCTCGCAAATTTGTAGCAAGAAATAAATATCTAAAAACAACCTGTCGCAAATCCGTCGCAAATTCCCTCGCAAATCCGTAGCAGATAATTTTAGAAAGCCTATAAATAGCCAGTCCGTGAGACATGGAAACCACAACACAAAGCAATAAGAAAAAAAAACTGGTGGGAGAGAGAAAAAAAAATCTGAGAGCAAAAGAAAGAAAAAGAGAGAAAAAAAATTGTCAAAAAAAAAATTTTGTGATAAAAAAAAAGGCTACAGAAAAATTCTAGAGAAAATAATGTTTGGAGGTGGAGAGCACGAGATATATACAATACGACGGTGGATGTACAATCATAGAGACCCAAACACCGGTGATGTGACGAAAGAGTTTTGTGATGGCTTGCGCGGTTTCATGTACCAGGCGACCAACCAAGACTTTGCTCGTGAAAACGGTACAATATTTTGTCCATGTCCTAGGTGCAAGAACATTAATTATTTGGAATTTAATCTAGTGAAGAAGCAT
>NC_025686.1:20132993-20133502 GCF_000633955.1 Camelina sativa | reverse complement strand
ATATCCTGACTTTGCTCAAGAGTGTAGGAATATTTATCTTGGGTTGTGTACAATGGTTTTAGTCCATTTGGTATGTCAGGGAGGCAGTATTCTTTATGGCCTGTTATATTGACACCATAAAATCTTCCTCCAGATATGTGTATGCAAAGCAGATTTCTGTTCTTGAGTATTTTGGTACCAGTTCCTAAGCATCCGAAGCGAGCTCTAGATATCTTCTTGCAACCTCTGATTCATGAGCTTAAGCAATTGTGGTATGAAGGTGTTCAAACATATGATTCCTCAAGAAAACAGAATTTCAATATGCGGGCAGTGCTAATGTGGACGATTAGTGACTTCCCCGCATACGGAATGTTATCTGGGTGGACCACACATGGAAGATTATCATGTCCTTATTGTATGGATGGTACAGAGGCATTTCAGTTAAAGTATGGGCGAAAACCTTGTTGGTTTGATTGTCATCGTCGATTTCTTCCCTTGCATCATCCGTACCGGAGGAACAAGAAGTTGTT
>NC_025686.1:20124493-20131614 GCF_000633955.1 Camelina sativa | reverse complement strand
GATGTTGGTGATGTCTCTGAAGAAGAGGGTGAATTAGACGAATTCGAAGAGTCTGATGATGGAGATGATTCTAATGATGATGATGTACTTTCTAGTAATTCAGACAATGAATCTGATTAAATAATTATTGTAGTTTTTGTTGTTTTTTTTTTATCAAGATATTGCTCTTTTGCGACGGAATTGCGTCAAAATTATGACGCTTTAGAAGGGTTGCCTCGCAAACTCCTCGCAATTTACTACGTAATTGCGACGTTTTTAAAGTTTGCGACGAATTTGCAAGAGTTTTGCTATGGTTCATCGCAAATGCCTCGCAGAATTGTTTATGTATATTTAAATTTATTTTTTATATCTTCTTCTTTAATTGTTTGTAGTTCTACTATTAAAGTAATACAAAGAAGTTTGTAGATTCTAATGTGGATAATGAAGCTTGAACTTTATAATAAGGATATCCAAAGAAGTTTTATTTTGTAGAACTAGGTAGATTACTATCCAATGATGTATAAATGTAGAAGTAGGAGAATTCATTTGGTATGAAGTTTATAGAACTTGGTGAAATAATATTATCCAATGAAGTTTGTAGATTCTAATGAGGATAGTGAATCATATTTGGCACTAGGTAAATTATAATGGTGTTTTGTTGTGTTTTTTTCATAAGTTTTTGTTGTGTTTTACGATGGTTTTGCTACGTAGTTGCGAGGTCAACAAATATTGCGAGGTATTTGCGAGGTTTTGCCGAGGGTCGTAGGTAATCCCTCGCAAACTTGCGATGGATTAGCAAGGTCATCTCGCAAATGCCTCGCAATATTAAGTAATTGTAATATTTCTAAACATTTTAAATATTAGCTTGAATCTTGGACCCAAGATTTTGCTGGTTTTAAAAACATTAATAAAAACATTAATTAGTTAAGGTCAAAACATTAATTAGTTTTTTGTTGGTTTAATTTTCCAATTATATGGTTTTGTATTGCAACGTATTTGAGAGGAACTCTAGCAAAGCCGTCGCAATATTTAGGGTTTCCTATTGCGACGTTTTTGCAGGGAACGTTGCAACGGCGTCGCAATATTTGCTACGGAATTGCGAGATGTCAAAAAGTTTATATATACACCGCAACCCTTAGTTTGAGCGAGCTCAAAACCACGCCGCATCCAAAACCCTAAAGTCTCTCTTCTTCTTCCTTCTTCTCCGTTTAACCTCTCGCCGTTTTCTGGTTAATCCTTCTTCTTTCCCTAAGTTCTTCCTCCAATCTTCTTCTTCTTCGACTCGACTCGGCTTCTCCAAAGGTAAATCTGACAGTCATTTTTCTATAGTTTCATTTTCAATCGATTTACGGTTTTTCATTCAATTTAAGTGTTGTTTTATTCGATTCACGGTTTTTTCAATCGATCTGTAGATGTTTATTCGATTTAGAACCCTTAACCCTAAACTGATTTAGAACCCTAATTTATTCGAATTTGATCTCATACTTTTCTTTTTCTTGTAGATGTTTTCTGGGAACGACTACACATGATTCCTCTCGCAGACTAATGCTCCAAGTCCATGCAGTGGTGGTTCTCGAGGGTCGTCATCGGGGGTTCAAGGTTCTCGACATGCAACCTCACAGCATAGGCCTCCGGCACCTGCTTCATCTCCACCCATTCGTACGCCTCCAACCGCTGCTGCATCTCAAACGATTGTTCCCGATGCAGCCACACCTTCATCTCCAGCCACTCCTACATCTTTGCCTCAACGTTTAAACAGTATGACGTTGGAGGAGTTACTCGAGAGTCCTGGCCGTCAAAATCTAACACGATTAGATCCAAACCGTCCACCAGGAACTCTCTGGTAAGAGAATGATTAACTTATTTCAATTTTAAATTTGAATTTTTAATTTTAGGATCAATACTTACATCAAAACAATTATGTTATCCCTAGGTTTTGTGATGATGGAGGCGTTGCAGCCACTGTCCGCAGCATCTTTGAAAGAGATTTCAAAGAGCCTCATGCTAATTGGTCACAAACGCCACAGGCGGTCGTAGATCGTTGGTATGAAACTTTTGCGGTAAGTAATAGTTTAGTTTAGTTTAATCGTTGATATATAACTTATGTAGCTTGGATCAATACTAATATATTTTGTTTTCTTTTTACAAGCAAACATATAACTGGGACCGTTCTATAAACGGTAGAGTTAGACATGAGTTTGAGAAGAAGTTGAAGGAGCGGATGTGTGATCAAGTGTGCCGGTGGAAGGGAAAGTGGAGGGAGAATGGTGATGATGCAAGGCCGCGATGGATTGATCCTCAAGTATGGGATGGACTAGTTAAGTATTAGTATGATGCATATTTTGACTACCTTGCCGGCAAGGATCCTGAGTTTGCTGCTAAGTTTGGAAGCAGGCTTGTTGACTCCAATCCTCCAGCAACACTAGAGACAGGGGACGACACCGGCACAGGCACAGGCACAGGCACAGGCACAACCACTGGCACAGATACAGGAACCGGAACTGGGGTTCCCTCTCTATCACCCTCTTTTTAAGACAATTTGATATTAAGTTCTAAGGTTGATTTTGTTTTTTGGACATGGTTCTAATGTTGTTGTTAAGACAATTTTTTGTTTCTTAATTTTTTGTTTAGAAACAAAAAATTGTCTCGGTTAATATGTCTGAATTTTATTTTATATTTTGATTATAATTTCTATTTCTTATAAAATATTGTGAAAATATAAATATATAAATATATAAATTTGAAAATCAAAAATATAAATATCAAAATGAAAAAAATTCTTAATTCCGTAGCAAATTTATGCTACGGATCTGCGATGATTACTAATTTGCTACGGATTTTGCGACGAAACACATATCTGGGTTTATAATCTTATTAAAACTTTGTGACGGAAACAACGTCGCAAAAATCTAGCAAATCTGCGAGGGATTTACGTCGAACATATTTTGCAAGAGGAAAGCGAGGAATGTTGTTCATCGCAATTTACGAGTGCTTTGCGACGGACATTTATTGCAAGAGAAATGCGAAGAATGTTTTTCATCGCAATTTGCAAGTGTTTTGCGACGGACGTATATTCGTCGCAAATTTTGCGAGGGAAGTGCTACGTGTATTAATTTGCGACACACGATTAGCGAGAAATTGACGATCCTCGCAAATCCCTCGCTAACACCAGTTTGCGAGGGAAGAGTGACAAATCTTGCCATCGCAAATCGCGTGTTTTCTTGTAGTGTCTCCTTCATTCCCAGCAACAGCTATCACTTCCTCAGCCTCAGATCTCTCCCAAATCACCAAGAACAAGCCCAGAAGGAATCAAAGAACGTTTTCTCTCTTCTTTCTCTCTTCTTTCTCACTTAACGGCGACCAAAAGAGACTTCCCCAAAACCCTTAATTCGTCTTAGACACTTATAATTACGATTTAGGGATTTTAATTGAACTAAACCGAACCAAACAGCAATTAAAACAAACTGGACCAAACCGGAAATCATGGTGTCGATCGATACACCAAGGGTGTCGATCGACACCCACACCAAAACCATAAAAATTGGTTCGCAGATGTTACAAAATTTTTTCTTTTTCTAAAAAATTCTGGAAATTTAGAAAATGTTAATGAATGACATGTCAAATCCTGATATGTTGTTTAAAATAATTCTTAATATATAAAATTCTGCAAATTTTTAAAAATGTTAATTAGTGACATGTCGAATCCCTATTGGTTGTTTTAAAGTTTAGGTAGACAGCCTTAGAAGCTTATAGCTCCTACTTTTATTTAGTATAATTATAATTTTAGAATAAAATATAATTTATATAATTATTTTTAAAAGTTTTTTTTGGATAAAACATTATGCAATAAAATCATATGCTTTAAAAAAAACACATATTTTGTAAGTTTTATATTGTTAGTTTTGAAATTTTATATATGAGAAATGGTTAAGTTTGTTATTTGTTTTTATTTTAATTTTTGAATATATTTGGTGAAAGTGTTTTACGTTGACCCGTACTTAGGTAATATTTTATTTTTAACTTCACAATAAAATCTCAGAAATCATGATTAAGTGTAATAAATTGTCAAGATTTTATTTGTTTTAATGTCTAACAGTATATATTTTGTAACGATACATAGAATACTAAAATTTTTACTTTGGAAATTGTATAAATCATTAGAATATTCTAAGAAGATTTTTTGGGATATAATTTTTTTTGTAACCAACCTATATTTAATCTATAACATATTTTGTAACCAACTTACAAAAATTATATAGTTTACAAAAAAAAGTTATATAGTTCCGTTTTATTATATAAGAGATAGTTTCGTGCCTTCTCTCAGTGTTCGATTTAGAGTGTCTAGACACCACCTAGCATGCTTTTTTAAATACTGTTTTTTCGTAAGATATTACTAACAGACATCCTAAATTATTAATTTGACATTAATTTAGCAAATATACAACAATTTAGAACTAAATATTATATTTCATATTACAGATAATTGTTGTTAAAAGTAGTTAATTTATATATTATCAAAGATTAAACACTTGTTATTATACAATTTGGCATACAATATCAAAGATACTGTTTTGTTTCTCAAAAAAAATTTGTATCGTAGCCGACCCGGAATATTTTGATAGTATTTAAGGGAACACTTTTTAAAATAATTTTATATTTAACTAGAATTTGTACATGCACGCGCGGAATTTTAATTTTAATTATTTCTTATCAATAGAAATTATTGAGCTCAAAAATCATTCCACCTTTAGAGTATAAATATATACAACATATATAATTTTGAAGATAATATTTCTTTGTTATATCTATTTGCGATTTTACGTGGGATTTTAGTTAAAATTTTTATCAATAAGAATCATTGAGTATGAATATAATTTAAAGATTAAAAGATAAATCTATATAAATGCCGTAATTATTTTACTAATCTATATATAACATATATTGTCTAGTATCGTAATAATATTATCGACAAGCTTCTGACCTTTTATCTTTAAAAGAGTTCATTCCATATTCATATCCCATGAAAACATAATTTTAAAAGTTCTAACGTCATCTTTTTCAAAAAAAAAAAAAAAAAAGTTCTAACGTCAATATCGATCGTTGACCTAATTATAGAGACCATTTAAACATATCGATATCCTACATTAAATGCGAATATACAAAATTTTATGAACAGTTTTAGTGCTATGTCGCTATAATGAGATTGTCCAAATGCATTATGATGAAATGTTTAATAGAATTATGATAATAGAATTTCCGACTAAGTCAAGAATGCTTAAATGATGAAATGTTTAATCCCCACAATAAATATCTATTCACTAATCCAAGTTTCATATTTTTTTCTAAAATCTCATATGTTATTTGCAAATGTTAATTTTGTGATGCAACCCCAGCTTCGCCTTTTCAAAAAAAACATTATGTACTTTAAATATGTTGTTTTTGCCAATATTTTGGATTAAAAGCATATATATAATATATATATATATATATATGTAATATATGTTTTATATCATGTTATAAAATTGTACCTCCTGTTGATAATATACCTTATGAGATATGCTACACAAATCACATGCTACTTTTTGTAACGGGTTACATATCATTTTTTCAAAAAAAAATTTCATAATTTTCCCAAAAAAAAGTGTGCTCCTTACAGTGTCTTTGTTTTAGATCAAAATTTTTAAGTTAAGTTAAGTTAAGTAATTAATCTTTTCTTTCTTATAAGTAAAATTTAATAATAAATCTTTATGGTATAAGTTTCTTAGAAACTAATGTTTCACTTCAATTTTATTTTCATGTTTAAATTTTATAAATACAATTACATAACTTGTTTTTTTACTCCACCATGCATTAAAATCTTATTTACATTGTAAAACTTATTAACCCATTCTAAATTTTGAAATATAATCATTTTTTTGGTTATAATGTTAATAATAAAATTATTACTAAAACAAATTTATAGTATTATTTTTACTATTTTAAAATTTTCATTAATTTTACTTAATTCATTTTTAGATAGTTATTATTTTTATTATTTACTAAAAATTATATTATTGTTTATACTATTTTAAAATTTAATTAATTTTAGTTAATTCATTTTTTATTTAGTTTTTTACTATTATTAATTATAAGTATTGACAAAAAAAAATTATAAATAATAAATATGCAGTGAATGAATATTAAAAAATAGTATTTTTTATGCAAAAAAAAAATTGATTTAGTGGATGATGATGTGGAGGAAGGAGAAGTGAGCAAAGTTAACTTTATATATATAGATGAATGAAAGGTAACTATGTAAATAATTTTATTTTGTAATATGAGTAGTTTGGAAATAAATGTTAATATTTTTTCTTAATATATTTTTACGTATTTATATTGTTGAAATAAATGTCTTATTTTTAACGTATTTCATAATCTAATTAAACTAATATTTATTAAATATTTAGACTTAAGTTATATATTTTATGAGATCGTATGTGTGAAACACCAAGTTCTTATCCAAAGCTGGTCCAGTAATACTAAAATTTGTTTTTAGCCAATTAATAGTACAAAAAAAAATAGAGTAAAACAAAAAATGAAGAATTCAAATCTACCAACTCAATGTTATTCTATAGGGATTAGAGCATCAATACTGGCAGTTACTCTCAAGATACTAATAGATTAAAAAATTAAAAAGTAATAAAAAAAGAGGAAAGAGAGTTAGAATCGATACTAGCTAGAGCAATTTGAGAACCTAGCTGAGTAACTCATATAACACTTGGCATTATATTATTGGTTAAATTCTTATTTTATAATATATTTATTTGTTCAATAAATCATTTTCTACAAAAACATTAAAATAATATTTATAAAGTACTCACATGAGTACTCACTGGTAATGATGGTCTAAGTACGTTCTAAAAATCTAGTTTGCTGAAAAAGATTTAAGAGCAAACATGTAAAAGATTTTTGAGTTATATACGTAATTAATAAAAACAGCCATATATGATCTGAATCTGATAAACGAGTGGTGTATATATAATACTACAAAAATAAGATGACAAATCAAATATTTTAAACATGGAATGAGACAGTTACTAGTGTTTATGATCGAAAGTGAAGGATTTAGCGTTTTAGGCTTTTTGACTTGGTGAGAGGAGCCA
>NC_025686.1:20103850-20124114 GCF_000633955.1 Camelina sativa | reverse complement strand
AGAGCATCAATACTGGCAGTTACTCTCAAGATACTAATAGATTAAAAAATTAAAAAGTAATAAAAAAAGAGGAAAGAGAGTTAGAATCGATACTAGCTAGAGCAATTTGAGAACCTAGCTGAGTAACTCATATAACACTTGGCATTATATTATTGGTTAAATTCTTATTTTATAATATATTTATTTGTTCAATAAATCATTTTCTACAAAAACATTAAAATAATATTTATAAAGTACTCACATGAGTACTAACATGGGGTTGGCTAGCTTGTACTCATCGGCTCTGATCTTATTATCTTTATTGTAATTTATTTTTATCATGCAGAAACAATCAATATTGATATAAAGAATTAGCCTAATAATCCAATTCTAAATTAAAAATAGGAAATGAACACAATCATGAGATAGTGTATCATTTAACTATAACATATAATATATACTATATTGTAGACTGGATCATTAAAATAATTCAAAATCATAAGATATTTTGATAGTCAGTAGAACTGTAGATGTTGGATAATGGTTAAGTGAATAAATATTACAAACATTTTAAAAAATTATCGGGTAAAATATAGATTGCAGTAACTTTTCTTCCACAATCGATGATGATGTTGTTTGATTGAATATCAAAATATTGTAAAAGTTCCTTTGGTCCATTATCCATGTGGTCCTTACTTAAAAAAATATGTGTGGATGCGCTTCTACGAACAAGAAATACAACACATTACAATTATGCTTTCGTGTAAATTATTACTATTGTTTTTTTGCTTATTTATAGAAAATCGCTCTACGTCTCTTGTTATATACCCGGACAAGTACATCTCTGTGATGAGACATGGATTCATCAGTTAACATCATCGAGGTGGCACAAGTCACTCCTTCACACTCCGAATCGTTTGAGCCACTCACTCTTCCGCTCACCTTCTTCGACCTTGTCTATTTCAAGTTTCGCCCCGTTGAACGAGTCATCTTCTACAGACTCACCAACGCAACTCGACTTTTCTTCGACTCAGTCATCATCCCCAACCTCAAGACCTCTCTCTCCTCAGCCCTCTTTCACTATCTCCCACTCGCCGGCCAACTCGTATGGGGACAACTTGATCCTAAACCCAGCATTGTCTGCTCCCAAAACGACGCCGTCTCATTCACCGTCGCCGAGTCAAACGCGTATTTCTCTCGTTTATCAGGCGACAAACCATTCCCATCCGCGGAGTTGTACCCCTTAGTCCCCGAGTTACAAAGCTCCGACGACTCTGCCTCCGTTGTGTCGTTTCAAGTCACGCTATTTCCAAACCAAGGGTTTTGCATCTGCGTAAAAGCACACCATGGCGTTTTGGATGGAAAAACGACAACCATGTTTCTCAGATCTTGGGTGCACATATGTAAGCATCAAGATTCTTCTCTACCGCAGGATTTACTCCCAACTTACGATCGTACGGTCATAAGAAGTCCAACGGATAGTGAAAATAAAGTTTTGAATGAGTGGCACTCTTTAGCTAAAATCTTAGCTGGTGGTAAAGAACCAGACAACCCTAAGAGTTTAAAGCTTCAACCGTCAATGAAGATTGGAGCGAACGTTGTCCGATACACTCTCGAGCTCACTCGTAATGATATCCAAAAGCTCCGTGAGAGACTAAAGAGAGAGTCTACCTCTTCCTCATCCTCATCCTCATCCTCAAAGGAGCTTCGCTTGTCGACGTTTGTTATTGCTTACTCGTACGCGTTTGTGTGCTTAATAAGAGCTCGAGGCGGAGAACCGAAAAGACCTGTTGGATATGGTTTCTCGGTAGATTGTCGAAGCCTCATCGATCCGCCAATCCCGAGTTATTTTGGAAATTGCATCTCTGGTTGCTATAGAATCATGTTGATAGCAGAGACGTTTATGGGTGAAGAAGGGCTTCTGGCTGCTGCAAGGATGGTCAGCGAATCGATCGAGGAATGGGACGAGAGTATGGCGTGGAGGATTCCAGATCACGTTGGATATGCAACTCTGCCACCAGGGTCACAAAATATTATAGCTTCTGGATCTACCCGATTTGGAGTATACGAGTTGGATTTCGGATGGGGTAGACCTGATAAAGTGATGACTGTATCGATTGGTCAAGGCAATGTGATTTCTATGGCGGATAATAGAGATGGGAAGGGTGGTGTGGAGATTGGCTTCTCACTCAAGGAACAAGAAATGGACGCACTGATTGTTTTGCTCCATCATGAACTAAATAGATAATTAAATCACCTTTCCTTTGTACATGAATAAAATTGTTTCTCTCTTTGCTTATATGGATATGGTATTGTGGCTTTATTGTGGTATTGGAATTTATCTTCCCAGATCAGTCAAACAAATTTAAACCCATTTTATTATATTTTGACCAAGATATTGCGCTCACTCCAATGTTTTGAGGTCTCTAAGTTTTTGTGTGTGCCAAATCCATAATGAAATAGAATGATATTTAGTGTTTCATTTTGTGTAAAATTTACGGAAAAACGGCTTTTACATACCTGGACAATTTCAGTATGTTCGATTCATACATCGGACTATTGACTATGCCGAAACATACATTGATTTTAAAAAATTTAAAACTCATATCCAGACTTTAAAAAAATTTGAATTTTATATCCAGACTTAGAATTTTGTGCTATAATATACAAAAACGTGATTAATTTAGTAACTCTGTTTATATCACCGTTAGACTAATCTGACGTGGAATCCACGTGTACATCAAACGACGTCGTTTTAATAGTTAGTTCGAATAAAAATTAAAAATAATGTAACATGCCAGGCTCGAACAAGTAACGTCTAACATTCCATCAACTTTTCTATAACCACTCGGACACACGTATCTTTAGCTGTTCAATGAACAAATATTTAATATATCCACTCTGCTCTCTCTCTTTCTCTAAAATCAATCAAAAGCTTCATTGTTTCCTCCGATAATTTTTTTTCGATCTGGCTAAAATTAGATCGGAATTGAATATATATCCACCCGATTTGTACAAGAATTGATTCGAGATCTGCTGTGATGTTTAGGTAGACCAAAACCCAATAACTGAATTGATCATTTGAGTAAAAACACTAATTTTGTGATTTGTGATTTACAGCTTTTGAAGATGGGAGATGAAACAGTTGAAATTACGCTACAGAGCGCGTTGAACCTCTTATCTTCTCACTAACCATAACGAAATCCAAAACAAGTGCAGAGAAGATCTTCCAAACGCTAAACATTTACCATACCATCTTACACCTTAATTCCCAAAATCGATCAGATCTTCAGGTACAATTCTACGGCTTGTCTTCTTGCTTTGATTAAAGAAGAGCGAGTGAAGAAGAAGATATATTAAAGCTTGGTTCATTAAACCGTAATAAATCTATATGTCCGAGTGGTAAATGATATGGTAGGTGGGATTCAGACTTCATGGGTTCGAGGCTAACTTGCAAAAATCTTTTTTTTATTCGACAAAAACGACGTCGTTTTGATATTCTCTGCATATGTGGATTCCACGTCAGATTGCCTAACGGCGATATTAACAGAGTTATTAATTAATCACGTTTTTGTATATTGTAGCAGAAAATCATAAGTTGGGGTATGAAATTCAAAATTTTTAAAATTAGTGTATGTTTTCGCATAGTCAATAGTCCGATGTATGAATCGAACATATTGGAATTGTCCAGGTATGTAAAAGCCGTTTTTCCTAAAATTTACTTGCCGTGGGATTATAATTATTTAGAGCTAAAATAATGCAAGAGAGGGGTAGAGATAAATGAAATAACACCTTTAAAATAAGTGGGAATGTGAAGTGACCTTAGTGTAGTGGCAGGAGATAAGTCCATTTGTAGAAGGCACCATCACACCCGGGATCGAGTCCCGGCTCCTACGAATGTAGGAATTTGGCTAATGGACTGGCCAGTTGTGGCCCAATGGTTGACAAAAAAAAAATAAGTGGGAATGAAGAAAAAAAAAAGCTACTTTAAGTGTCAGACTTTGCGAACAAAAAAAAAAAAGTTTAAGTGTCAGAAAAGTATGTGTATGTGTATGTCAATTGTGGTCAATTGTCATGGCTCATGGGTCCTTGATAATAATTAAGGATCCGAATGCTGACCGCGTATTTGGCTGTGCGGGAAAAGCGGTTTTATAGTGCAGTACGGATCAATTGCGGTACATGCGATTTGCGGGACAAGTGCGGTTTATATAAAATAAGCGGTACATAATAAAATTTGATTGGTGAAAAAAACGATATGCAGTTTAGAATAGAATGTTTGAATGGTAAAAAAATGTAATTACAGTTCATGAAATATATATATATATATATATATATATATGTTAAAAACACATATATAATTGATTATATTTGCAAATAATTTTGTAATTATGATAAAATTTACATATTACTGAAAAATCATAATAATAATAATAATTATATTATAAATCTAATCTAATAAGCTATTGATTGTTTGTTTCAAATAATTAAATTGCATTTATTAGTTATTTGCTAAAACTTGTCAAAAAAAAGTTATTTGCTAAAACATAACTTAATTACAGAAATACACATTTAAACTCATACCTTTTGAACTAATAATAATAAGTCAACTATAAAAAAATACTTTCAAATAATAATGGATACTTGAATGAAAAAAAGAAAAAGAAAAAAACCAACTTTTTTTAAGTGATATAAAAGAAATTGTGTATGATAATATTTTTGTGTTGTATGTTTAATTTTATACAGATTTCTATTATTATTAAATGATATTAATAACTATTGGGTGCGGATTTGCTAAACCGCAAGGTATTGTCTACATTGAAAAACTGAAGTGCGTTTTTGATCTTTTACGTGTAATTATGTATGTTTTGAATAACGCACATTGTACAATTTTTTTAATGAAACAAAATGCACTTTGATAATTGAAATTGTGAATGGTGACATATTAGTGGTTTTATATTTTCTGTTTGAATACCGCACTTAATGGTGTTACCATTCACTACCTAAATAGAAACTTTTTAATGTGGCGACAAAAAAAAATTGTGTAATTTTACTCTCTATGGAAGTATCAAAAAAATGGATTCAACATAAGCAATGAGTGGCTTTGTTTTGAGTTATCATTTCTAGTAGTATTTTAATGTTATTTTTATCATAATTGTGTCTACAAAATTGAATATTTTCTACACGGCATTTATCTCTCCACCAAAACATTACCGAAGATATGGATTCATACTGAATATGAATTATACTAAGATTTAATCTGCGGTACAGTGCGAAACAATATTTTTAATTTTAAAATTTAAAATTGATATTATATTTATTATATTATTGTTTTATTAATTTTTAAATTGTATAGTTATGAATATTTATTGGATTTACTTTGTATGCCAGAGAACGATTTTAAAAATATAAAATTTTACAGGTATTTGATATAATTATTCAAAGTAAAAGATTTTTGTAATGTTTTCACGGTTTTATCCGTGGTATATATATAGTCTAGAAATATTATCCCCGGATACACATCTAAAAGTGTTTTAAAAAAAAACAATTCTATTTAACTCCCTATATGAGACTAAAGCCAATCCGTCTCACCAAAATAAAAATAAGTTTTTTTTATCAAGTTTAATTATGTTAATTCTTTTACCAATTAGCATTTTTGATAGATTATACTTTTTTCATGGCAATATATATAGTTTATGATAATTAATGAGAATTTTTTTTTTTTGGTAATTCCTCAAAAAACAAAAAAGTAAACCAAATTATATGAGGGGTTTCGACATATTTAATGTAACATTTTATAAAACAATTATTATCATTATTTTAGTCAATTCTTAAACACAAAACAAAAGGAAAAAAATAAAGTAAGAAGACTTCAAAAACGTTTTTAAGAAGAATTATTGATAAAAATCAAAAACTAAACAAATATTATTCAATATTATTTTGCAAGAACTATAATATACACCAAAAATACAAACTAAAAACCATAAAATAAAAAACTGCAAAACAGTAGAAATGTACAATTTTTTTCAACATTAAAGAGTAAATAGACATATGAAAATAATTATTATATAAAACGCTTAAATAAATAAGAAAGGGAAAGTGGATCCATTTAAAACATCCGCCAATTCAAAAAGGAGAAAGTCTTCCTAGATCCCATTATAGGGAAAATATAACATAGAAGCATCAACGTAATAACTTTTGACCATGTTTAAGTACAATTTTTTTTAATGCACCAATAAAAATTTAATACATTTCTTACTCCGCCATAGTTCCTTATCTATATTATTATTTTCACAGCATTTTTCAGAAGAAGGCTTGGAGTTCAGACTTATTTACAGACAATTCCACTGTAATTAAAACATTTAATACAAAAAAATTAAAAAAAAAATCAAATTAGGAAAATCAAGTATGGAAATATATATTTCCCTAGATATCTGAACAACATCAATTTCTATTTTCCTTTTTAATTACAAGTTTTAAAATGTTTTAATGAAAAAAAACTATAGTATCTTACTTTATTTAATTTCGATTTTCCATAATTGGTTTGGCATTATACATGTTTTCCATTATACATAAATTGTTTAATGTTTTCTATGTTAAAATGGATAGATCAATTGATGTCAAAATAGGTAGAAAAAAATATAAAAAATAAACTAATAATGTATGATTTTATTATACTATATATATATATATTTTTTATTTTAACCTCCACAAAATGATATATGTTTTTTTGACTAAAACAAATGTGTCATTTATAGAGTTATGATGTCAAATACAAATATATATATCCTGTTGCACAATTTAAATAGTGAATACATCAAATTTAATCATATGAATAATATCAATAATATAACTAAATTTGTGATAATAAAACTAAATCTGTGTAAATACAGATTTTAGCAATTTAATATATGCACAATACTAACCATAAGAATGTGATGGGAATTAGGTTAATATTAGTACACTTATATATTTTTGCGGGTTGGTTTAAAAACACAAACAAAATATTTTAAAACTTAATTTTATATGAAAGGAGTTAAAAACCAACACTAACCCGCTACATCATACTCAAATACAAAATGAAATATTTTTTTTAATAACTATTTTTTTTATCCACGGGTCTAAACCTAGACTAAAAATAATCATAAGTATGTGATGGGAATTAGGTTAATATTAGTACACTTATATATTTTTGCGAGTTGGTCTAAAAACACAAACAGAATATTTTAAAACTTAATTTTATATGAAAGGAATTAAAAACCAACACTAACCCGCTCCATCATACTCATAGACAAAACTAACTAATTTCAAATTGGTGAATAAAATTTAAATCATTTTATACTAACTACAAAGTATTATACATATTAACAGATGTTTACTTTCAAAACAACTAATTTTGATTGATTAAATTCCAAAATAAAAGAATTTTAATTTATTAAATTTCAAATGAAAATAATAATTTTTTAAATAGATAAAGAAAATAAAATTACAAATATCTCAATATTATTGTAAAAAAGTTTAAAACATATATTTGATCTAACATAATGTTTTTTTAGTAAGTTATATAAAATATACAAAATACATAATCCCGCGGTGTACCGCGGGTTAAAATATAGTTGACTTTGTAAGAGCATGTCCATTGAACATACCCCATAGAAGGTCACAAGAATTAAAAAAATTTAAAAATGAGAAAAATGTGGAAAGATAAGAGAAAAGTATATCAGCCCAGAACAAATAAGACACTGGGTCTCTTGCTGTCATCTTTTTATTGGTTAGATAAATTAAAAAAATAATTAAATAATTAAATTAAATTAAAATATTATTAATTAAATATTTTGACATCCAAATGGGAGTATGAGCGATGGGATTGCGATAAGGTTGTCGTAGTGAGTTAAACCCTGATTCAATTAAAAAAAAGTGATATAAGAAAACTTCACTTATGTTTAATCACTTAACTGCACATGAACACGTGAAACGACCCGATCCGTTTTCCCAATCCTTGCACAGGATCCACGGGAAGCGATCTCACTAGAACCCCATAATTTTGACGAGACAACCGGCGTAGAAATCGCTCCTTTCAAAAACTTCCACAAATACACCAAACCCCACCTCATCTAGTTACTGAGTCGCACAACCAACCACCCCTAGCGACCGAGTAACAAGAGAGGTGGGCTGAAATATTTGATTCCGTCCAGCCACGGAAAACACTTTTCCACGAATATTCCAATTTACTATCAACTCCTCTAGTGTCGAACGACACCTCCACCTGGTGTCGAACGTCACCCAACGCACCACTTGCGAACCAACACACACCGACGTACACATCATCACTTCCGTCGATCTCTCCTCATCCAAACCTAACTGAAGCTGTCCTCCTAGGACCCAAACACACAACAACATGCTGGTGTCGCTCGACACCCCAACCTTCCCACAAAACCGTCTATGCTAGACCACAATACAAACACTTAACTAAAACACAAACCAACCGTTCATTTCACAAACCCACCATTGGATATGAAGCTTGTAGCACCACGAAGCTACCTACCAAATTTCAGCCAATTTGGACTCCGTTTCATCCTCCAAACGTTGCCCCGAAGTAGCCATCTTGAACCAGTTCGTGCTATCCGTACGCGGGTGTTGGTGTCGACTGACACCACCATGGTGTCGAGCGACACCAAGCCTGCAAGGCTTCTCCTTCAGCCCCTTTTGGCCGCAAAACCACAACCCTCCATAATACTCGCTTCCCATACGAATAATCACAAACAAAATAGTCTCACAAGGTAACAACCAAGGAAAACAACCCATGGATTCTTCTCAATCCATCTTACCCATCAAAAATCTATTACAATCATTCTAAAACCCTATATAAGCCTAACATCAACCACTTACCTTGGTTTAGAGACGAAATCTGCGGAAGGAGCAATAGATCACCACCACCAGTGCTCCCCTGTCCTCCTCCACGCCACATAATCGCCACTATCCTTCATTCGCATCCCCAAAACCATCTCCTCACCTCCCTAACCTCCAAGGATACCCAAAAACCTCTTCTTTTCTCTAGGGCAGGAAAACGGCTGGTAAGGGAACCCCTCACATTGATGTAGTACTTTAATATATATTAAATTATCGAACCTCAGTTTGCAATGAACAACACACCAGGAATACACATGAATGCTTAATCTAAGCTAATAAGAAAGGGGTTTGTTTTATGTATCAACTAACTAGAAGCAACTTTAAATAAATCAAACAAACAAACTAAAAGTAAGCAAACACACAACTAAGAACAGTTTTAACATCAAGATTAAACAAGTGAACTTTGGGCAAGGTAATTGACTTGGGAGATAGCTAATCAATACTAGATGTCTAAGCAACAATCAAGAACAATCCTATGGCTAAGAACACTTGTGCAAATCAATCCATTTCCATGATAGAGATTCTATGCTAATCAAGTGATAATCAACAATTTCCAAAGGTAATCACAAGGCAAGCATGCATTAATATCAAGTCTAAATACCACTAAGCACCCTAATCATCAATTTCCATTGGCTAGGAATGCAAAGCTCTTGAAAAGTTTGGTTCAGGAATTTCATCAAACACCTTGTGGGCATGAAAATCCTAATGTCTAGATTCAAGCTTGATCAAAGCAATCTAGCATTATTAACACTAATCAAGATAGGAAATACATAAATAAAGCCCTAGACATCAAATATCAATCATCTATCTCCCTAATCTACCAAGCCCAAAGTTATAAGGATCTACTCACTCATCATCATGATCACACAAAGGAAAGAGTTTGATCTTTGTGAAATCATAATAAGAGATTGTAGATTAGGAGATTAGAAAGAAGAAATTGCTATTAAAAACTTAGAAGTACTCAATCCTTCAACAAACCAAGAGTAAACAAGCTTAAGAACCCTAAGTGGCTGCTAAACAAAAGATAAGATAAGATATAATACTTCTTAATAGGTTTAGAGTATTTATAGTAAAGTAGAAGAGAACCTAGGTCAACCCAAAACAAGGTGGGTCAAACCCGGTTCAAGAATAAAACAAGGTGGTGCTGGCTCCATCGGCCATGGTTTGGCCGAGTGGTGCGGCCGCGTGTCTTCAATCGGCCTAGGTTTGGCCACGTGTGGTGGCCGCGTGTCTTCGATCGGCCTAGGTTTGGCCGCGTGTGGTGGCCGCGTGCGTCTTCGCACCCTCAGCCACTTAAGCTCCATCGGCCATGGCTTGGCCGGGTGGTGTGGCCGCGTGTGTCCTTGCGCCTTGGTCATCTGAACTCCATCGGCCATGGCTTGGCCGAGTGGTGCGGCCGCGTGTCTTCAACCGGTCTAGGTTTGGCCGCGTGTGGTGGCCGCGTGTGTCTTCGCACCTTCGCACACTCGAACTCCATCGGTTGAACTTTGGCCGGGTGGGAAAGTCGTGTGGCTTCACTCGGGGAGCTCTTGACCGAGTGGGATGGCCGCGTGTGTCTTTGCACCTTCACCTTTCCATCTCCACTCTTCTTTGCTTCTTTGCATTAAAACAGGTCCAAATGCTCCAAATGTGTAGAGATCACTCCAAGAACCTGAAAGATAACATACTAGATGCAAATGCTCCTAAACAACCTAGAATGACAAGATTATGCAACAAAACTATGCAAGAACAAGGCTTAAAGCCAAACAAAAACACAAGATATCAACTCCCCCAAACTTATCTCTTGCTGGTCCTCAAGCAAGAACCAAACAAAAAGTGAGAGAGAGAGGTTTAAAAAAAAAAGGGATTCAGAACCTAAAGGCATGAGATAAAGGATTCAAACCAATGTCCTTAGATGCAGTTCAATGGTGCTAAGATCAATCAAAATCCTTACAAATATTTTTCTAAGCATAACACAATGCACCACTCTAGTTCATCTTCTATATATTGGCAAAGACTTGCAATCCGATTGAACATTTCTTTCACATTCATTAAAGTGTTTGGTGTGATCTTGCAAATGGAAAATAAATCAAGCTCAATTGGTTTAAAGGAAAGGCTGTTTATAAAGTGGTTGGAAATGGTGTTTTTTTTGGGTGGTTAACTCTCAAACAAAGAGGAATGCTAGACAGTCATGAAATCTATCTAAGACTGAGAATAATTTGGGCATACAAAGCTTAGCTCTTGATGTTCTACCCACCTAGAAGCTTTTCTACCCCTTTTCTCATCTTTCTTCCCTTTACTTTTTTTTTTCTTCAAACCCAAAGACTCAACTTTGATCAACTTAAACCCCTTTCTCTTCTTTACTCGAGGTCTTAAACTTTTGTATATCTCTAAGGCTATCACTTTAAACACAAGCTCTCTTTTCTTTTTTTTATTCATTCTTTGCTATACTCCCAATCTTATTTGATTTTCCTTTACTCTTTTCTTTTTGATTCTAGGAGATTATAACAATAGTTTCTATTCCATTTCTTTGAGACTTAGAGCTTATAATCCAACTTAACCTTAGAGACTTTTCTTTTCTTTTTGACCAAGTAAACCTTTATTTCCCTTCTTATTCCCTCTTGTTCCCAAACTTGAACCCAAATCAATATTCTAACCACCTATTTCTTTCAAAACCAGTCCTATTAGCTAGCTATAAGGGTTCCAAGCCTAGCTAAAACAAGAGCCAGTTCTTTGTCATTCTCAATACTCTCAAGATTTCACAACCTATAGCATTATCAAGAAAAGGCCTCACTCAACAAATCAATACAAGGCTTGAAAGAAAAGGTTTGGGGTTCAAAGGCATGACAAGAGATTGGGTTAAACAAAATAGAGTGGCAAATAGAGATAGTTAACCCAAATGAAAGTTCCATGAGCTAGCATTTATAGTCCATAAGCAAGATAATTTAAAGATCATATTAAAGTCCAAATAAAATAGAGATGCAGCAATGATCAAGCAAGCTTTACACTAGAAGAAAATGCTTTCAAGTAACACAATGTTTTTAAGCCTAGATTCTTCATTTTTTCCCAAAGATTAATCAAGCACCAATGAACTATAAATGAGGGCTGTGGGTTCAATCCTAAAACTCTACCTTTACAAGGCAATTTCATCAATATCCCCAAATGCATATGCATACTAAATGCTTCTAGACTCAATCCTAAACACAAGAATGAATATGCAAAGCTACATGCATTTTTTTGGTTTTTAAATTTTTCAATTTTTTTTTTGATTTTTCTCAAAAATAGCTATTAACAATGCAACACACAAAATGAAAAACAAAATAAAACACAATGTTAGATGGTTAGTCCCTCCCCCAAACTTAATTCACACAGTCTCTGTGTGAGGAAAGCTGAGAAAGAGACTAACAAGACAAAAATAAAAATTGAAAATAAGTAAAGGACTCTATGTACAAGGACTTGGAGTGTACCTCTAGTTCATGGAGAAGTCAAGAGAGTAGGAGGAGTTGCTAGTGCATGGTGTTGGGGATTTCTCTGCTCTTCTCTTCCTTCTTTGTCTCCTCTCATATGCTGAACTCTTGGTGGGTCATAGAAACCAATGGCATTACTAGGTTCACCATGGAATGAGTGTCTCTCCATTTCATCCTCAACTTCATCTTCTTGTTCTTCTCCTGAGTCCACAACAACTTCAGGGTTTGGATTGGAGGTACTTGCAATGGCTAGTTTTGCTTCCACATTCTTCAATCTTTTGTGAATACTCTTCATTCCCTTGACCAACTTCTTGATGTTTTTTCCTTACCAGTGAGCCAAACGCTGGAGAAGATGGATGTGGCTGTGTGCTGCTCTAAGAGACTTGCTTGTAGTGGCCTCTTCAAATGGTTGGAAGGCATACCTAACACTACCATAGACTGGACTAGGAGGAGCTTCTTGTTGATCATCCTCAGCTTGACTTCTCTCCTTGTTTGAAGTTGTTGTTGGAATCACTGGCCCATCATCCTTAAAAGAGTAGAGGAAGTCATCTTGTATTTGGCAGCATATTCCAAACATGTCATAGAGAGATGTGACATCCTTTTGAGGGAGCAAGAGCCTCTTCTTCCTAAAGCTTGAGAAAATGTACCCATAGTAGACATAGAACCCCTTCTTAGTTTGGCCATCCAAATAAGTTGTCTTCTTGAGGTAGACTGGATCAAGCCTTGCAATATCATGGTCAAACTCTTCTAGCTTAACCCCCTTTGATTGTAAGATGGGGGTGACAAGACCACCCATACTTAGAATTGGTGTCTTATCAGTTGTTGTCCAAACCCAACTTTGGTAGTGGAGCATTTGATGGAGGAAGACAGCAGCAACACATGTGTTTTCGGCATTGGAAAATGGCTGGTTCCCTCCTTCATAGGTCCTTATGAAAGGTTGCAGCCCTGCTAGAAGACAACCAAGTTCATTTGCCTGAACACCTCCAGCCTCTCTTCTTGCAAAAAGAGTGTGAGAGAGAACCTTGTGAGCATATCTCACTGTAGGATGCTGAATGCTTGAGTTCTTGAGCTGACCAGGTTTGTACTTTCCCACTCCAATATCTTGCCAAAAAGAACGGAACTCCCTTGGGTTGATGTTGTATTCCAATCTTGTTCCTGGTGGAAACCCATAGATAGCCCCTAACTCTCCAAAAGTCATCTTGTAGTGCTTCCCCTTAACCTTAAACTCAAAATGCCCAAGATCTTTAGCTTCCTCCACCATCTCATCTTCATAATAAGTCACTGACAAGGATGCAAGGAACTCTCTTGTTGGCTCAACATAGGTGGGAAAAGCCATATTGAAGAACTGTCCTAATCCCAAAGTTGTGAAGATAGTCTGCATGTCTTCAAGGAGGCCAGCATTGTGAAGGAACTCATGATCTGGGTATCTAGTTGGAGCAAACTTAATTTGCTTAAGGCGCTGCATCAGTTGGGAGTAGGTGGGCTTCTTCTCATGTTTCTTGCTCTGCTTTCCTTAGCAGCTGGAGGTGGTGGAAGTTCAGAGTCACTCTCACTCGTACCCCTTTCCTCTGAATCATTATCCTCAATCACAGGCTCCTTACTCTTCTTCTTGCTTGCTGAAGCTTTTTGTGTAACAAGTGAAGACTTAGATGGAGCTGCCTTTTTCTTTTTCTTCTCAACAACCCTTTCTATTACCTCCTTTGTCTTAGTTTGTTTGTCTCCAGGGTTCAAGTTGGTTCTAGCCATTGCTCCTATCAAATATACAAAAACACTTGAAAAATATTAGTAAGGCTCACTAGGAGCCACAATTTGAATCCACAGCTAACAAGTGCCTAGTATATAAGAGATAAATCAACAAAATTAAACCAAGGAGCAAAAGTGAACCAACTTTGACACAAACTCCACAAACAAACTCAAAATTTACCTCTTAGAAATTTTTGAATTTCGATAAACCACCTAAAATTGTCAAATGACCATCAAAACTACTAGTCTCTTCCAGAAAGATTAATTGAACAATAGACAAGGTAAAGAAACAATAAAACTTAAATTTCCCCAAAATTTTTGATTTTAACAATTTCTCAAGAACCCTAAATGCTCATAAATCCAAATTTTCGAAATTAAACACCAAACATAGCAATTCAAACGAAATTGGAACCAGCTAACATCAATATCAAGTTAAACAGCCCTAAATCAAGGCATAAATAACTGGCTGGTCGATTCTAGCACATATTGGGTTTAAACTTGAATGAGGGAAAAGGAGAAATAGAGTGTTTTACCTTGCAACCGATGAGTAGTGAAGCAGAACTAGCAGTTGAGATCAGAAACAATTAAAAGAGCTTGAAAAAACGAAACTAACTCACCAAAAATCTTTGAAAACAATTGAGAGATGAGAGAGATACAAAGGTTTTAGTGTTCTAAGGGTTTTTAGCAGCTTGAAATCGATAAAGTGAGAAGAGAGAAGAAGATTTCGGGTTTTAGGGGGTTGAGAGAAGGAACAAACCGGCCAGGATCAAGTTGAAAAATTAAGGAATCAAATCGGTTTACTAGGATTGAACCGAATTAAACCAAAAAGGAGAAAGAAGACTTACCTTGGTAGACTCAATCGGTCGGCCTTTGGCCGATGGTCGTGGCCGATGGTCCGCACGCGGGGACGTTTTGGCCGCGTCGCCTGGCCGCGTGTACCTTCGCACCCTAAACCAAAATTTTCGTTTGATCCTCAATCGGCCTCGTTTTGACCGCGTGCCCTGGCCGATGATCCTCACGCGGGGACGTTTTGGCCGCATCGCCTGGCCGCGTGTACCTTCGCACCAAAAACTGGTTGACTAACGCGGGCACAACTGAGCCAATGGCTATGGCCGATGATCTTCATGCGGGGACGTTTTGGCCGCGTCTCATGGCCGATTGGAATTGGCCGCTTACTCTATCTGTTCAACACCAAGTTCACACAAGTCTCCCAAACTTTCCAATGTTCAATACTCAAAAACACAAAACCTTAAACACACATACTAAAAGAAATGTAAAAGATATGTACAAAAGGATACCATGGGAATGCCTCCCAAGTGCGCTTGTTTTACGTCTCTAAGCTTGACGTTACCGCACCTTTTAGGCGTCTTGGGGTTCCGAGAGAGAAACCATGGTTCCGTCCTCGATGAAAACATTGGCCAAATAGGGCTTCAACCTCTGTCCATTCACAACAAACTCTTTCCCAGACTTGTTCAACAACACAAAGGCTCCATAGGGTCGAACTTCTTTAATCTTGAATGGTCCTGACCAACGAGACTTGAGCTTTCATGGGAATAGCCTCAACCGAGAATTGAACAGCAAGACCAGGTCTCCTTCTTTGAAAACCCTTGGAAGAATCCTCTTGTCATGGAATGCTTTTGTCCTCTCCTTATAGATCTTTGAACTCTCATAAGCATCAAGGCGGATTTCCTATAACTCATTCAATTGTACCAAGCGTTTCTCATGAGCTCTCTTGATATCAAAGTTAATAAGCTTGACTGCCCACATTGCCTTATACTCTAACTCAACTGGCAGATGACAAGACTTTCCATAGAGAAGGTTGAATGGTGTTGTTCTAATTGGTGTCTTGTAGGCAGTTCTATATGCCCATAGAGCATCATCCAACTTCTTTGCCCAATCTTTCCTTGTGATACCAACTGTTTTCTCAAGAATGGACTTGATTTCTCCGTTTGAAATCTCAATCTTACCACTAGTTTGGGGATGGTAAGGTGTAGCAACCTTATGCTTCACTCCATGCTTCTTGAGAAGACTCTCAAAGACCTTGTTGATAAAGTGTTTCCCTCCATCACTAATGACCACTCTTGGAATACCAAACCTTGGAAAAATGATTGTCTTGAACAACTTCAACACAACCTTTGCATCATTGGTAGGACTAGCTATGGCTTCCACCCATTTAGAGACATAATCAACAGCCACAAGTATGTAATTGTTACCATAGGAAGAAGGAAATGGTCCCATGAAGTCAATTCCCCATACATCAAACACTTCAACTTCTAAGATAGGAGTTTGTGGCATTTCATTTCTCCTGCTGATGTTTCCTTTTCTGACATGAATCACACTTGGAGATGATCTCTTGAGTGTCCTTGAACATAGTTGGCCACCACAAACCAGCTTGAAGAATCTTTTTGACTGTCTTGAATGTAGCAAAATGACCTTCATAGGCTGCTCCATGACAAAGCTCTACTAACCCTGCTATCTCCTCCTTGGCAACACATCTTCTATAAATCTTGTCTTTACAAAGAGTGTAGAGGTATGGTGCATCCCAATAGTAGTTGTTGATGTCCCTGAAGAACTTTTTTCTATCATAACCAACCAGATTTGGTGGCTCAATTCCACAAGCAAGATAGTTAACATAATCAGCATACCAAGGACCATTCTCTTCCAACCTCATAACCTCTCCAAGCTTTTTCCAAGTCTCATTGGTCTTGTCAAGGAGTTGAATTGCCATTATCTGCTCTTCAGGAAGTGTATCATTGATTGAAATCTCATTGTCAATCCTTAATCTTGATAGATGATCAGCTACTCCATTCTCAATACCCTTATTGTCTTTAATCTCCAAATCAAACTCTTGAAGTAGCAGTATCCATCTCAACAGCCTTGTTTTAGCATCCTTCTTTGCCAAAAGATGTCTCAATGCTGCATGATCAGTGTGAACAACCACTTTTGAACCCACCAAGTATTGTCTAAACTTTTCAAATGCAAAGACAATAGCTAGGAGCTCTTTTTCTGTTGTAGCATACTTGACTTGAGCTTCATCCAAGGTTCTACTTGCATAGTATATAACATGAAGCTTCTTATCTTTTCTTTGACCAAGCACTGCTCACACTGCATAGTCACTAGCATCACACATGATTTCAAATGGCAAATTCCAATCTGGGGCTTGAACTATTGGAGCACTAATCAACTCTTCCTTTATCTTCTTGAAAGCTTGAAGACACTCCTCATTAGACTCAAATTCAACTTCCTTACACAGCAATCTTGTAAGAGGTCTAGCAATCTTTGAGAAGTCTTTAATGAACCTTCTGTAGAATCCAGCATGGCCCAGAAAGCTTCTTATCCCCTTGACTGAATTTGGTGGTGCTAGATTGGTCATCACATCAATCTTAGCTTTATCAACTTCGATGCCCTTCTCAGAAATCTTATGACCCAACACAATTCCTTCTTTCACCATGAAGTGACACTTCTCTCAGAAATCTTATGTCAATTTTTGTTTCCTCACACCTCTTTAAGACCCTGCACAAATTAGAAAGACAACCAGAAAAAGAATCTCCATAGACAGAGAAGTCATCCATGAAAACCTCCACAACATCCTCAATTAGATCATAAAAAATTGACATCATGCATCTTTGGAAAGTAGCTGGAGCATTACACAGTCCAAATGGTATCCTTCTATAAGCAAAAGTACCATAAGGACATGTGAAAGTAGTCTTTTCTTGATCATTAGGATGTATGGGGATTTGAAAGAAACCAGAATAACCATCAAGAAAGCAATAATGAGTATGACTAGCAAACCTCTCTAACATTTGATCAATAAATGGTAAAGGAAAGTGATCTTTTCTAGAAGCAGCATTGAGTCTCCTATAATCAATACACATTATATGACCAGTTATAGTTCTAGTAGGAATCAACTCATCTTTATCATTCTTAACAACTGTAACTCCTCCTTTCTTTGGCACCACATGTACAGGTGAAACCCATGTACTATCTGATATAGGATATATGATACCAGCATCAAGGAGTTTAAGAATCTCTTTCCTCACCACATCTCTTAAGTTAGGGTTTAATCTTCTTTGTGGTTCAATGGAAGTCATTGATTCATTATCTAAATAAATTCTATGCATGCAAAGAGTTTCTGAAATACCTTTAATATCATCAAGTGAATAACCAATAGCTCTCCTATACTTTTTTAATTCATCTAGAAGAGTAACAGTTTCTTGTTCACTAAGTTCCTCATTGATAATGACAGGGTAAGTAGAGTTTTTACCTAGGAAAGCATACCTTAGCCCCTTAGGGAGTGGTTTGAGTTCAATCTTGGGTGCCTTAAGCTCACTGCAATCTCCATTTGAGTCTACTTCAACTGAACACACCAATTGCTCTTTTAACTCAAGGAAGCTTCCATCATCATTAGAAGGCTTGTGAGCCTGCGAGTTCGGGTTTTCAGATCGGGTCGGGTCGGTTTTTTCGGGTAATCGGGTATTCGGGTTTTTGAAAATTGTTCCGAAGATAACCGAAGTAAATTTCGGTTCGGGTCGGGTCGGTTTCCGATTAATTCGGTTTTTGATTTTTTTGTCGAAATGAACCGAAACTCTTTGTTTCTAATAAATGGCTGCCGAAGAAAAAAATAAATAAAAAGGATTTGGGCCAGGCCCAGTAAAAGAATTAAGAAAAGAAAAAAAAAACATTGTCTTTTAATGGAAAACGGTGTGTTTTAAACTTTTAAGTCATCTTTAACCTTTTGACAAACCCTAAAATGAGCTTAAAACATTGACGGCGGCCATAGAAACACAGAGTCTCACCAGATCCGGCAAAAGAAGAGGAGGAAGATGATGATCTCGGTTACCCGAACGGGTACCCGTACCGAACCAAAAAAACTCGGGNGCAATCTCCATTTGAGTCTACTTCAACTGAACACACCAATTGCTCTTTTAACTCAAGGAAGCTTCCATCATCATTAGAAGGCTTGTGAGCCTGCGAGTTCGGGTTTTCAGATCGGGTCGGGTCGGTTTTTTCGGGTAATCGGGTATTCGGGTTTTTGAAAATTGTTCCGAAGATAACCGAAGTAAATTTCGGTTCGGGTCGGGTCGGTTTCCGATTAATTCGGTTTTTGATTTTTTTGTCGAAATGAACCGAAACTCTTTGTTTCTAATAAATGGCTGCCGAAGAAAAAAATAAATAAAAAGGATTTGGGCCAGGCCCAGTAAAAGAATTAAGAAAAGAAAAAAAAAACATTGTCTTTTAATGGAAAACGGTGTGTTTTAAACTTTTAAGTCATCTTTAACCTTTTGACAAACCCTAAAATGAGCTTAAAACATTGACGGCGGCCATAGAAACACAGAGTCTCACCAGATCCGGCAAAAGAAGAGGAGGAAGATGATGATCTCGGTTACCCGAACGGGTACCCGTACCGAACCAAAAAAACTCGGGTAACCGATCAAATTTACAAAGCTTCCGATCGGTTCAACTCTCCTAACCAAAGCCAACCCGAAACCGAAAATTTCGGTTCGGTACGGGTCGGTACATTCGGGTCGGGTATTTATCGCAGGCTGACTTGTGAGAGTCAAGAATCTTTTCATAACCTTCACTATCCTCTTTTAGTAAACCAAACTCTCCTTGCTTAACTGTCAAAGTGCTTTGGATCTCATCTTCTATAGCCAATTCCTCCAAAAGCTCATCAGCTAAAGTTTCCATCTTCTCAATGTAGAAAACTTGACCATCAATTGTAGGCTTCCTCATCACTTTGTTGATGTCAAAAGTCAAAGCTTCCTTGCCCAAATTCAATTGAATCTTCCCACCTTTCACATCAATCATCGTTCCTGCAGTTCTTAGAAATGGTATTCCCAAAATGAGTGGGTCCTTTGGTTCTTCATCCATTTCAAGAACAACAAAGTCAGTTGGGATCTCAAAATGACCAATCATCACTGGTAGATCTTCAAGCACTCCAACTGGTGTTTTAACTGACCTATCAGCAAGAACAAGGGTGATCATACACTTCTTGTAGTGTGTGAAACCCAGTCTCTTTGCAACTGAGAGAGGCATCAAGCTCACACTAGACCCCATATCACATAAACAATGGCTGAAAGATAGAGGTCCCAATGTGCAAGGGAGAGTGAAGCTACCAGGATCTTCAAGCTTCTTTGCTACTACCTTGTTTTGAATAATAGCACTGCACTCATGAGTCAAGATAACCAT
>NC_025686.1:20101954-20103270 GCF_000633955.1 Camelina sativa | reverse complement strand
CAACTGAGAGAGGCATCAAGCTCACACTAGACCCCAGATCACATAAACAATGGCTAAAAGATAGAGGTCCCAATGTGCAAGGGAGAGTGAAGCTACCAGGATCTTCAAGCTTCTTTGCTATTACCTTGTTTTGAATAATAGCACTGCACTCATGAGTTAAGATAACTATTTCTTGTAGAGCTTTCTTCTTCTCCAAAACTGCATCCTTGAGGAACTTGCTGTATAATGGGTTCAACAAGAATGCATCTATGATAGGCATTGTAATAGCAACATCTTTCATTTGTGCATCAAACATAGCTCTATACTTGTCCACTTGTTGCTTCTTAAACCTACCAGGAAATGGCAATCTTGGTTCATATGGTGGAGGCACAAATAGAGTTTCTTTGGCAACACCTTTACTTTTCTTGGAAATTTCATCAATGACCTTGCCTTGCTTAGATTCCTCAACTATTTTACTCTTCCCTTTGTCAACCACAACTCCTTCAGCTTCTTTATCTTTACCCAAGTCTTTCAATATCAACTCATCTTCATCCTCAATCTCAACCACTACCTCCCCTCCTTTAGGTTCAATGTCCCTATTGAGCTCATTAGTTGGTAGTTGCTTACCACTTCTCAACATGATTGCATTGATGAACTCTTTGGGGTTTGGTTCAGGTTTTCCTGGTAATGAACCCATTTGTCTTGTAGAGGAGGAGGAAGCTTGTCCTTAGACTTGTGTTTGTAACTTTTCAAACTTAGCATTTAACTCACCATAGACATTGTAAACCTTGTTGTGTATGGCTTTCATTTGTGTAGCAAGTTCAATGGCTCCTCTTCCTTGTCCTTCTAGGAGTTGTCTAAGTAGTGCATTTGTGTCATCCACTTGACCTTGAGGATTTGGTGCATTCATTTGTTGTTGAGGGTGAGAATAGGTTTGAGGCTTCGCTTGGTAGTTTCCTTGAGGTTTTGGTTGATAGTTGGGTTGAGAAGGAAAACCAGGTGGTTTTTGTGGTGGATAAGATTGATCTTGTGGGTTCTCCACATTGGTGCTGCGGTAAGAGAGGTTAGGGTGGTTGCGGTAATTGGGATTGAACTTGTTATACCCTTGTCCACCCACATAGTTGACTTCTTCTTGTCCCTCAACACAAGCTTCCATTCCCTCTTGATACCCTTGATAAACATCATTCTCGGTAACAAAATGGACTGGCTTTTGAGTGGCAAGAATCATCTTATCCATCTTGTCATTCAATGCTTTGATCTCCTTGCGGTGATGCTCATTCATATCAGAATGATCTCTTGTAGTTCTATCATAATCCTCCCCATAGTTACCATCACTT
>NC_025686.1:20087685-20101109 GCF_000633955.1 Camelina sativa | reverse complement strand
TCTTCTTGTCCCTCAACACAAGCTTCCATTCCCTCTTGATACCCTTGATAAACATCATTCTCGGTAACAAAATGGACTGGCTTTTGAGTGGCAAGAATCATCTTATCCATCTTGTCATTCAATGCTTTGATCTCCTTGCGGTGATGCTCATTCATATCAGAATGATCTCTTGTAGTTCTATCATAATCCTCCCCATAGTTACCATCACTTTGAGCAAGATTCTCCCCCAAAGTCATACCAACATCAACATCTTGACCAAGAAAGTTACCATTACTGGCTGTGTCAAGCAACATCCTGATCTTTGGTAGCACCCCTCTGTATAATGTGCTGAGAAGAGACTCCTTGGAGAAACCATGATGAGGAAATTGCATAGTATAGCCCGTGAATCTCTCCCATGCTTCACAAAAACTCTCATTTCCTTTTTGAGCAAAGCTTGATATTTCATTCCTCAACCTTGCTGTTCTTGTAGTGGAGAAAAACTTGGATAGGAAAACTCTCTTGCACTGATCCGAAGAGGTGATTGATCCCACTAGTAGGTTCTTCTCCCAAGTCCTAGCTCTATCTCCAAGAGAAAACGGAAAGAGGCGGAGTTTGAATGCATCTTCAGAGATACCATTGATTTTTATTGTCCCACACATCATATCAAACTGATCCAAGTAATCAAGAGGGTCTTCCATAGGCAAACCATGAAACTTTGAGCTCTGCACCATGTTGATAAGACTGGACTTGATTTCATAGTTATTGTTCTCAACAGCGGGCGCTCTAATTCCTTGGCGGTTCCCATGAATGTTCGGTTGATCAAAAGCTCCAATGACTCGTGGTTGTCTTGGAGGATGGATAGGAGCTTGGTTTTCATTGTGCTGATCATTTCCATTATGACCAGCAGCGGGAGGCGGATTGTTCTCCATGGCTTGGCGGGCTAAATGGCGGTTCTCTCGTTCAAGTCGGGGTACGTCGTCAACAGGCTGAAACAAGTTTGCTAGGCCGTGGCTTCTCAAGTTCATACACCCTGAAAATCAAAGACAAAACACCAATGCAACCCAAGTAACAAACAGTGTAAAGTAAATGAATAGTCTCAAGCAAAGATGAAATCCTAATGGTCAAATTGAATGCAAATGGCCAACGGCGCCAAATTGATGTAGTACTTTTCTATCAATTAAATTATCGAACCTCAGTTTGCAATGATCAACACACCAGGAATACACATGAATGCTTAATCTATGCGAATAAGAAAGGGGTTTGTTTTATGTATCAACTAACTAGAAGCAACTTTAAATAAATCAAACAAACAAACTAAAAGCAAGCAAACACACAACTAAGAATAGTTTTAAAATCAAGATTAAACAAGTGAACCTTGGGCAAGGTAATTGACTTGGGAGATAGCTAATCAATCCTAGATGTCTAAGCAACAATCAAGAACAATCCTATGGCTAAGAACACTTATGCAAATCAATCCATTTCCATGATAGAGATTCTATGCTAATCAAGTGATAATCAACAATTTCCAAAGGTAATCACAAGGCAAACATGCATTAGTATCAAGTCTAAATACCACTAAGCACCCAAAATCATCAATTTCCATTGGCTAGGAATGCAAAGCTCTTGAAAAGTTTGGTTCAGGAATTTCATCAAACACCTTGTGGGCATGAAAATCCTAATGTCTAGATTCAAGCTTGATCAAAGCAATCTAGCATTATTAACACTAATCAAGATAGGAAATACATAAATAAAGCCCTAGACATCAAAGATCAATCATCTATCTCCCTAATCTACCAAGCCCAAAGTTCTAAGGATCTACTCACTCATCATCATGATCACACAAAGGAAAGAGTTTGATCTTTGTGAAATCATAATAAGAGATTGTAGATTAGGAGATTAGAAAGAAGAAATTGCTATTAAAAACTTAGAAGTACTCAATCCTTCAACAAACCAAGAGTAAACAAGCTTAAGAACCCTAAGTGGCTGCTAAACAAAAGATAAGATAAGATATAATACTTCTTAATAGGTTTAGAGTATTTATAGTAAAGTAGAAGAGAACCTAGGTCAACCCAAAACAAACTGGGTCAAACCCGGTTCAAGAATAAAACAAGTGTGGTGCTGGCTCCATTGGCCATGGTTTGGCCGAGTGGTGCAGCCGCGTGTCTTCAATCGGCCTAGGTTTGGCCGCGTGTGGTGGCCGCGTGTCTTCGGTCGGCCTAGGTTTGGCCGCGTGTGGTGGTCGCGTGCGTCTTCGCACCCTCAGCCACTTAAGCTCCATCGGCCATGGCTTGGCCGGGTGGTGTGGCCGCGTGTGTCCTCGCGCCTTGGTCATCTGAACTCCATCGGCCATGGCTTAGCCGAGTGGTGCGGCCGCGTGTCTTCCACCGGTCTAGGTTTGGCCGCATGTGGTGGCCGCGTGTGTCTTCGCACCTTCGCACACTAGAACTCCATCGGTTGAACTTTGGCTGGGTGGGAAAGTCGCGTGGCTTCACTCGGGGAGCTCTTGACCGAGTGGGATGGCCGCGTGTGTCTTCGCACCTTCACCTTTCCATCTCCACTCTTCTTTGCTTCTTTGCATTAAAACAGGTCCAAATGCTCCAAATGTGTAGAGATCACTCCAAGAACCTGAAAGATAACATACTAGATGCAAATGCTCCTAAAATAACATAGAATGACAAGATTATGCAACAAAACTATGCAAGAACAAGGCTTAAAGCCCAAAAAAAACACAAGATATCACACATGAAGAGAACATTTTCTTTTATAGGGAAAGTTTAGGGTTTCTCTAAAACTGCTAAACCACATTAGACCAGAGATTAATCAGAACCGCAACCTTTTAACCGTATGGTATAGAGCGACACCCCCTATGTGTCGGTCGACACCAACCTCTAAAACCAGAATTCGGTTCATGGGCGTTACAACATGTTAGTGAGAATAAAACTTACATTTACAACCGAGATCTCAATGCTCCTCTATCAAAAGAAAGGATGATATTAGCAAATTTAAAGTTGTATATGTAACAGAAATAGTTTAAGTAGATTACTATTGATTTTCTAATGGACCTTTCTAAAGAAAATCAGTTATTTAGAAAGAAAAAAAAACTAAACTGTAAAGATAAAACAAAATAAAGTAGTTTTGATAAATAAATTAAAAACATACCTTTTGATGCACCGATCCCATTCTTATTGCTATGATTACAATTGAGCTGCAAAAAAAACAATTAAGAATTATATATTAGCGATGCAGATTATGAAAACAAATCTATCATTTTTTAGCAAATAAGAGTTGAGAAGGAAAAAAATAGCAAAGTACGAATGAGGTTATTTGGTATATTGACGTTCATAGGTTATTTGAATTGGTGATGATAAAATTAGGTGTGACATCAAATCGAGTAAATAATGTTGAGCAAGCAAAAAGATCTTTTTTTTTAAATCGAGTAAACAATTAAAGATCTTTGAAAATATGATAATTATTATGAAAAAATTCAAAAGATATTATGTTTACATAAGGAATATCAAATTAAATAGTCGTGTGTGTTTTGGTTAGTTTCTATTTGCTATATTTTAGGATTCTGTTCAACATTATTATATACCAAATCTAAATTTTCGATTAAAAGTATTTCCATATTAAGAAACCAAAATCTTGAGAGAATAATATGGTTTATGTAAAATATAAAATTAGTTAGTAAATATTAATATATAATATTTAAAATAACGACATTGAATGTAAGATATTAGTATTTCCATTTTTGAAATCTAAAATATTCAAAACTTTTAATTTAAAAGGAAAATAAAATTGATGATAGAAATAATTTAGGAAATCATTGATTTTTTTGATATTTTAGGTATATTATTAGTGTAATCGAATTTGATTTTCCATATTTTACTTATTGATTTTTTGCAAATATGTAGTGTTGATATCAGAAACAACAACTAGAAATATGAAATTAAGATATAAGATCTGGGCAGGCTTTCGGTGCAAATCGGTAAGAACAATGAAGAACAAATGAACTGGATTTTTAGATGCTGCCCGGATCGGTTCGTTCCGTTATTATCGGAGCGAATCCATACCCGGGACTGATTCCTGTTTCCCGTTGGGATTGTGGGGATCATGGGAGTAACCCCTACGGAGACCCCGGGGTTCGAGCTACCGAGATCCCGGGCTGAAACGGATCCGTGACGTGTGAGATCCGAGCCACCCGAGGTGTTTTGGTTCGGTGTGTGAACGTCGTCAAGCGACGAGCCTGTCTCGGGTCTGACTGAATTCGAGACCTCGTGATCGGACTGGGCTGGAATATGTACACCCTGAGAAGGGGCATTGTTGGGGATGGACCCGTGGTTTGTCACTGGTGATGCGGTTTCTGGCATGATCGTATTAGCTGTGGATGGATCCATTTCGCCTCGATTTCTTCAAAGTAGTCGATTTGTGAGAATAGAAAGACCTAAGTCCCCACAGGCGGCGCCAAATTGTTGATATTTGAAACAACAACTAGAAATATGAAATTAAGATATAAGTTCTGGGCAGGCTTTCGGTGCAAATCGACAAGAACAATGAAGAACAAACGAACTGGATTTTTTGTATTGATTTTCTGTATTGAATCGTTAAAAGTTACATGTCCCGAGTACTTTACAAAAGCTGAATATTTAAACTCAATCCCGAACGAGACTCCTCCTGAATCTCCTCCTGTAATCTCGCCCGCGATCTTGACCTCGACCTCTCGACCTCATCTCTAGGTTGACTTCGCCCTTCAGCTCGAGCTCTCTTCTTGGGCCTACGTCAGGCCCAATTGCTGGGTTAACGTTTACTTCTTAGCGGGCTTATCTATTGGGCCTCTAACTTGCGAAATCCAACACCAACAATTGCCCCCCAGCCTTTTAATCTAATCTCGAGAAGTTGAAAGGCGAATATCCAAAGAATCTCTTCCGTCGTTTTGGTTTCACGATCCTCCTCAGGGAAGACATAACGAATCTCGGCTTCCGAGATCTCCGTGATGATTACCTCCTCTCTCCTAAAATCTAACAGTGGAGACGAAAAGTTTGAACGGCCCAGATTAAGGGAGACAGATTCGTGGGATTACGAAAACCAACGCCATTATGACTTATAAGTCATAAGTCACACGTCTCGTCATAACCGCGCACTCATCCACTACTTCGAGGTAAATTTTTTCTTCTCCCCTTTGCTTAATAATTTTTGAGACTTAATCTCTGCTTGCTAGTTCCATTATCTCATCTTTTTCGCTAAGTTTATCTTTTTTTGTCTAGGCTAGTTGATTTCGCAATTATTTCGCCTTTTGTTTACGTTATTATGGCTCCTCTTGAACTCTAGGGAAATCACATCCCACCGATTATGTTGGTCAAACACCTAACCGACCTTCGTTAAAAGCACTGAGTACCTCCAAACATTGAGATGATACTGCGTTCCGGCAATTCGTTCACCTCGGAGACCGTTCCCCCAGACTATTGCTGCGCATACACCACGTACTTCGAACAATGCGGGCTCGTGTTCCCCATCCCGAGGATTATTTTACAGATCCTTCAACGCCTCCGGATGGCGTTTCCCCAGATGTGTCCAAATTTTGTGCGACACGTTATGGGAATATACGTTAGAGACCGTAAACTCGGACTTGAGCTCGGGGTGGATGACATCCTCTGATTGTACCATATCAAACACAATTCCGGTTTTCCCAGAACGTTCTATACATGTCGCCGCCGTGGTCCGGAGATAATCCAGGCACTTCCCGGAAAGGACGAGCGATGGAGAGAGAAGTACTTCTACTTCCGCGTTACTCCGGCGTCGGTGGGAGACTTCAATTTTGCTCGTCTCCCGACCCAATGGGCCGTTTGCGTTGGTCAGAATGACCTCTGGTCACTTGTAGTCCTCCGTCGTTGCTGTGACTGTAATATTTATGCTATCGTACTAATGTTCCTTTTATTTTTCGCATGATAGACTCCGGAGAGCCCCCGAACACTTCAGCGACCCGAGCATTAACAGAGAGATTGCAAGGAGGAGAAGTTAGGTGGAGTTTGTTTACGCGGGGCCATATCATTGCAGCTCTGAACGCCCCGCTAATGCAAGCCGTTCCAGCTCCGGGCCCAACTATTCCCGCTGTTCATCCGAATCCACCACCCCTTGCTGAACAGGCTAGGAGTGAAGGTGCGGATAACTCTCCCGTTTGTAGAGGTAACGAGCCCTCCTTTATTAGTCATGATTCCTTGTAACCATCATGTTCTGAAAGAAGAAGACGGTTTTAAACGTTCCCTTTTTTTTTGCGATCAGATATTTTGAGTTTGTCTTCGACTTCCACCCCCTTACAAGCCATGGTCAGGAAACCGTCACTCCGCGAGCTCAGAGAACAATCGCAGCCATCTCGGAGGGTCCGTGCCGGTGACGTCGACGCAGCGTTGGCCTCCGCCCTCCGTGCCGTTCTGCCTCCCCCAGTTCGGGTAAGCAGCAAGGAGGTCAACCAAACCCCCGCGGCCTTGGCTGGTCCTACCGGGCTGGCCAGGGAGATCATGCTTGTTAGCTCGCAGTTGACTCGTGATGAGCCGACCACACTGTCAAAACGAGCTCGCACAGATAACCCCGAGCTCCCGAGGCGAGGAGCCGTGAGAGCCGAGAAAGCCATCCCACATGAGGTAACCCCGAAGGTCCTGCTGGAGACCCTGTTGTCTCCGAGAACGGCTCGTCGTCGAGCCGCCCGTTCCATTGGAGGTTCGCCCACTCTCATGACTCCCCCGCGGTAGAAGACCATCTTGGGATGGCCACCCTCATCCGGCATCTGAAGACTGCCAACTGTCAGGTCCCGCTGGTGAAGGACCATGACGAGAGGGAGGCCTACATTGAGGTGATGGCAGCTCACGTGAGGGTAAGCTGAACTGAGGAACCCTTATTTAGGTATAGTTCTTCGTTCACTATCTTTTTTACGCCATTTCTTTTGACACAAGCATTGGGATCGTTTTTGTTTTTTTTGGTGTGCTTGTAGTCCGCGGCTGCTGACAACAAGCTGGTGGCAATCTATGAGCGGAGGTTGAAGGAAATTTCACAGACTGCTGAGCTGGGGAACACGACGAGGGTGATTCACGAGCTCACGACGGCACTCAAAGCCGAGCAGGAAAGGGAGGAAGCTACAAACCAAAAAGTTGCGGCTTTGGAGAGTGAAATCACTTCTTCGAAGAGTTCTCAAGACAGGCTGCTCTCCGTCAAGGCCGACCTCTCCTCCGCCAGGGACGCTCAAACCAAAGCGGCACGCGACCGGGACCTCCTGCTAAAGGAGAACAGGTGGCTGAAGGAAAAGGCAACATGAACGGAACAACGGCACGCGGAGGCGACTCGTCAGGCGGTTCATGACGCCAAGGAGCGGATGTCCTAAGACTACCGCGTGGTTCTAGACTCGGTGAAGAGCAAATGGGAGAGGAAGAAAGAGCAGACTGCGGTCGAAAGCGATCTTGCGAAGATTGAGTCCAACCTCCTCCTGATCAAACAGATCGACGAGGGGAGGACGTCAATTGCGGACGAGCTGCAAGTCCTTGAGACTCAACGGGTGGTCCTTGCGGTTAGGTCCGACTCTTTAGTGGTCTCGGACTTCTCGGTGGGCAAGCTTGATCTTCCACAAATCTCGGAAGATTCGGTTGCGCCTATGGAGGTCGATGCCGGAACCGGAGTCCCACGAGGACTGAATGAGCATGGAAGCAATGCGAGCGCCGCAGTGGATCCGGGGGTCGGAACGGAGGGGGAGGACGTCTGATTGCTGTCCCTGATTTCTTTATTTTGTTTTATCTCTAATCTTTTGACTTGTTTGCCCGGGAGAGCTTTTATCCGAACCTTAGACTTATTTGCCTGGGGAGGCATTTAAACCCTTCTTTTGGTTTAGTTTGGTTTTTCGGACTTACTTAGGATGCGTGAGTTTTATCATCACTTTTTATTTTCTTCATCCGCCTGATCAAACATGCATTTATCGAGGGCGGACGTACGAATAGTAGGTTCCGGGGAACCTTTACCGGGGATCCATCGTGTCAGTTTTGAAAAGCTTGCAATTGAGCGCGTCGCTCGAGCATGGAGGCCCTTAGGGGATTCAGAGGGGTTTCGAGTTGGGTAGCGAGATAATCTTTATTTCCGCGTGAGGTTGTGGAACAGCAAGCAGGGCATTGTTTGTTTTAGTGAAATTGCGTTAGATCCGTTACTGTCGAAGAGGTGTTCGGGAGGTTCGAATTGGCCTAAGTTGGGTTGCGAGGTTATTTGAAACTCGCATGTGATGCCCAAGGGCGTTCTTGTTGTTTGTCTATTTTGTTTTTGAACTGTCTTACTTCATCTTGTGGTTGGCAAGAGTTATTTAACGTTGAAGTAATGAAATGCTTATGAGCGAATCTGGTCGCGGTAAAAAGCTTGCATTTTATTGGGGTGGAGTGGTTATAGACGTGGAGAGAATTACATTGGAGAGGTGGCTGCACTCGAGCAATCGACCTGCCTACGTACCCCGTAAAGGGATCAAGCCAAATCGTAGTTCGGTTATTATCAATACTTCCTAGAAGTATTTCTTGAGATTCATGACATTCCAAGGTTGGGGCTGAGCCTTTCCGTTGTTCTCGTCTTCGAGGCGATATACGCCATTGCGAACGACTTCGGTGATATGGAAAGGTCCTTCACACTTAGTCCCATTTTCTCGGCATTCTTCTCCTTTCTGTGATCAAACACCTTACGGAGAACTCGATCTCCGACGACGAAACGTCGAGGCCGGATCTTCGAATCGTAGAAGCGGGCAATAACATTTTGGTAGTTTTGAACTCGCACGTAGGCTTGTTCTCTTTTCTCGTCGATGATGGCGAGGTTATCACGTAGTGCTTCGTTGTTTGCCTCCTCGTTTTCGGGGGAAACAACTCGGCGGATACTGCCCACGGAGATTTCTGCCGGTATTACGGCTTCAATCCCGTAGGCTAGGGAAAAGGCGGTTTCGCCCGTGCTACCCCGTGGCGTAGTTCGGGTGGTCCAAAGGACCCCGGGGAGCTGGGCATCCTAACTGGACTTTGCGGCGGCCATACGGTGCTTGAGGCCGTGTAAGATCAAGTTGTTCGCAGCCTCGGCCTGCCCGTTTCCTTGGGGATACTGGGGGGTAGATGGGGTTAACCGTATACTCCAGTCATCACAATATTTTTGAACCGCGGAGGACACCAGGTTCGTTCCGTTGTCGGTTACGATCTCGTAGGAGATTCCGTGTCGGCATACCACGTTTTTCCATAGGAAATCCTTCACGTGCTCCCCTTTAATAGACTGGTAGGATTCAGCCTCGATAAATTTAGTAAAGTAATCGGTTACAACCAATAGGTTAGTAACACCTCACTTTCCCGACTGCTCGAGAGGTCTCATAGCATCCATTGACCACCGCATGAAGGGGTAAGGAGCAAAGACCGAGCTCATCAGCTCAATGGGCTGGTTAATCATGGGTGCATGACATTGGCAAGGGTCACACTTTTTGGCGCGCACGTTGCAGTCCACGAGCATGGTTGTCCAGAAATATCCCTGCTGTTTTATTCTGAGGGCCAGTGATCGCCCTCCGGAATGATTCCCATAAGGACCCTCGTGAGCCTCTTTCATGATGCTAAGGGTTTCATTCCCGTGTACGCACCTGAGGTAAGGTCCGGAGATGCATCGCTTATACAGCTCTTCGCTGATGATGCAGAACCTCGCGCTTTGATCTTTGAGCTTACGCGCTTGCCATCGGTCCTTGGGAATGGTTCCGTTTGTGATATAATCGCGAATCAGGACCCGCCAATCCATTTCCAGTTCTGTTTCCTGCTCTTCTCCGGAGATAAGATCGTCTAGGAACTCATCTTCCCGGTTAGGTGCCTGCTCGGGTCCTTCCTTGTCGGGGCCGGTTTCGACCTCGACTTGGTGGATTCTTTGGGCTTTAACGGGGATAGAGATGCTAGGTTCATCTATGCCTTCGACGGGTATGATTCATTTGACCGAGGGGTCGGAGGTGGAAGCCAGCGCGGCGAGGGCGTCGGCGGCTGAGTTCTCTCCCGGGGAATTTTGGTGAGTTCGAACGATGAGAATTGTTCTGCTATCGACCAAACAATTCGGAGGTAAGCGTCCATCCGTTCACAGTTTGTGTCATAATTTTCGTGGTATTGACTGGTGACGAGCTGCGAGTCACTGAATGCATCGATCTCTTTAACTCCTACACCCAATGCCAGCCAGAGTCCGACTATTAGGGCTTCATACTCGGCCTCGTTATTTGAGGCCGCGAACCCGAGTCGGAAGGATTGTTCCATGATTTCATTGGTCGGGGATACGAGTCAAATTAAAATCCTGGATCCCTGCCTGGATGACGCTCCATCCGCGTACAGTGACCACCTCTTGGAGCGGTTCTCTGTGTATTCGTTGGTCGCGGCGAGCTTGATTACGAAGTCAGCGAGGACCTGTGCTTTGGCGCAGGTCCGAGCTCGGTACTCGATATCGTATTCACTGAGTTCTATAGCCCACTTGGCTAGTCTGCCGAATTGGCTGGGACTTTGGAGGATGGTCCGAATAGGCTGAGACGTCATCACCACGATTGTGTGTGACTGGAAATAGGGGCGCAATTTGCAGGCTGACATCACGACCGCTAGGGCTAGTTTCTCCATGGCGGGGTACCGTGTTTCTGCGTCGACCAGGGTTTTGCTAACGTAGTAAATGGGTTTCTGCTCGCCTTCGTGTTCCCGTACCAGTACCCCGCGCACTGCAAAGTCGGAGACGGCAATGTAGAGGAAGAGGTGTTCCCCATACGCTGGCTTCGAGAGGACGGGGGGCTCGGTCCGTAGATCGCGTGATGAATCGGGTCAGGGCGGCTATCCGTCCTGTCAGTCTTTGTACCTCCCGAGTTGTCTTTAGCGAAGGCATCTCGAGGAAGGTTGCGATCTGTTTTGGATTCGCTTCGATCCTGCGTTACATGACCAGATACCCCAGGAATTCGCCGGATGCGACGCCAAACGTGCATTTGGTCGGGTGAGTTTCATCCCGTACTTGTTTAGTATTTTGAAACATTCTTTGAGCTGGGAGACGTGATCTTGCTCGCGCATTGACTTGACGAGCATGTCGTCGATATACACCTCCATGGTTTTTCCAAGGTGTTCGGCGACATCTTGTTGACTAACCTCTGGTAGGTTGCTCCAGCGTTTTTAAGTCCGAAAGGCATTACTTTGTAGCAGTAAGTGCCTTGATCAGTAATAAAAGCGGTTTTTTCTTGGTCGGTAAGGTCCATCAGAATCTGGTTATACCCCGAGAAGGCGTCCATAAAGGACAGAACCTCGTGACCGGCGGTTGCTTCGACCAATCTGTCGATATGAGGAAGATGGTAATTGTCTTTTGGACAAGCTTTATTAAGGTCATTGAAGTCGATGCAGATCCGCCATTCCCCGTTTTTCTTCTTAACTACCACGGGGTTGGCCAACCATTCGACGTACTTGACTTCGCGGATAGACCCTATTTTCAGCAGCCAATCCACCTCGTTGTTTATTGCTTTCACCCTTTCGGGTCCGAGCTGGCGACGTTTTTGTTTTATCGGTTTGTAGGTGGGGTCGACGTTAAGCTGATGAGACGTAACGCTAATGTCGATTCCCTTCATATCCGACGAGGACCAAGCGAACGTATCGCGGTTCTGACCTAAGAATTGGATCAGGTCGTTTCTTGTATTGGTGTTCAGGTCAGCCCCGATCCTGACGCATCGCTCCGGATGTCCTTCCATAATCGAAACTTGGTCGACCTTGGTCATTATGGGTCCGCGCGCGACAGGTCTTTGCGACTAGCAAGCTGACGAGCTTCAAGTTTGTCATCGATCATTAATTGCTATTGAGCGGACTTTTTAATTAAGTCGTAGCCACTTCTATAACATTGTCTCGAGGTGTGTTGGCTACCATAGATGGTTGCGATCCCGCCCCGAGATGGGAACTTAACGCACTAGTGGTACGTCGATGGGACCGCTTTCATCCCGTACAACCATGGTCTGCCGAGGATGGCATTGAAGGGTGCGGGACGGTCAACGACCACAAAGTCGACTAGACGCCGTACCCCCCGGGCTTCTACTATGAGCTGAACGGTGCCCTTGGCTAAGGTTGTATCACCGACGAATCCGGTGAGTGGGGTTTTGGCCCCTTTTAGTTCGGAGTCAGGGTAGCTCATACGTTTGAAAGCGTCGTAAAACAAGAGATCAACCGAGCTCCCCGTATCTACCATTATTCGTGAGAGCTCGCATCCTCCGACGTCTAATCTCACTATTAGAGCGTCGTCGTGCGGTTTATCCAGATCAGCGGTCTTGCTTTCCCAGAAGGTGATCTCGTAGTCTGGATCAGAGCGGGGTTTCCGCTCTCGGTGGTAACTCTCGACCCTGCGTTGATACGCTTTGATCGAGTTAACTGAGTTACGACACAAGGAAGATCCTCCTGTGATGTAGTCAACCCTATGAACCTGGTCGGGGTTTCCAAAACACCGGGAGATGTGCGGACGGCAGCTCGCGGGCTTTCGAAGGGCCGGAGGTGGTGTAAAGACTGACCTGGGCGAAGTGTGGCAAAGTGTAACATCTGTGAACCGGAATCCCGGTTTGGGATGTGCATCGATTGATGCAGTAGGAGCATCGGTCGATGCTGGCTCAATTCTCTGCGTTTTGACTTAAGTCAAACGCTGCGTTTTGGGAAAAAGGAGAAAAGAAAACCCTTAGGGTCTTTCCTTTTGTCTCATTAGACGTGTGTGGCCGTTTTTGAGATAAAAGAGAAGGAAGAAAGTGTTCTTGAGAGTTCTTGGTGATTTCTTGGAGATTTGGGGCGTTCCTGTAGAGATCTGTAGCTGGGATCGTTGTAGGAGCTTCCTGGGAGCGTGTTCTTGATTGTTTGAGGTTTAGTTTCTTCTGTGGCAAAGGTAAGTGCATGACCATGGCTTATCTAAGCTAGAGAACTCATTAATCTTCCTGTTGTGTGTTGTTAGACGTATTAGGATAATGCTATGGACGTTAGTAAGCTTTCTTTTGGCTTGGGATCGAGTTTTGTGGTTGTAGGAACGAAGATCCGGCGAGAAGTTTCGGGGAAATCACGGTGCTCGACGTTGCGTCGATCGATGCATATCTTGCATCGGTCGATGCAAGTGCGAGGACGGCACGTAAACTCTAGGGTTTTCGTGTTACATCGAGCATGTGTTGGTCGATGCAGACTGGGTATCGGTCGATGCAAGTTACACTTGCATCGGTCGATGCAGCTCCTGTGTCGATCGATGCTTCCCCACTTGGCATCGGTCGATGCATGTGTGTTGTCGGTCGATGCTAAGTCCTGGTTTGTTATTGTCGTTTGTTGATTGTTGTGTGTTGGTTATTGATACTCTATTGCTTGTGTGTATAGCCCAGTAGATGGGAGGATTGCCTTACTGAGTGTTTATAAAATACTCATGCATTGCAATATGTGTTTGTGGTGAAGGTAAAGGCAAAG
>NC_025686.1:20086475-20086834 GCF_000633955.1 Camelina sativa | reverse complement strand
GGTCGGTTGTTTCATTTTGGTATCAGAGCCCTTACGGTTCTAGGTTTGGGTTCATTAGGTTTCTGTTGTAGATGTTTGGGATTGCATGTCTTGATTGATTATGTGAGTTAGTCAATTGTGTGTGGCATGGAATCCTAGAACATCCTCTTCGAGCCGATTGTGTGATTCCACGGTGAGTTTATGTTTCTGTGTTATAATAGAAATTGTTTATGTTTCTGCATGTCATGGTAGTGCAGATAGTTAGAGAGGATGCTGTGGCTGGTCGAGGTCGTGGACGCGGACGTGGTCGTGGTAGGGGCAGAGTCCCAGTGGTTAGTGAGACCGAGGACCAGAGTGTGACAGCTGAGGGTGTTGGCGAG
>NC_025686.1:20083030-20085426 GCF_000633955.1 Camelina sativa | reverse complement strand
AGCGGTTACCACCAGTGGTACCGGCTCGGGCTCAGGTAGTGCCACCAGTAGTGGCGGAGGAGCGGCAGCCAGTGGTTGCGGATGTGGGAGAGCATGGACGTTATTTGGCTATGCTCAAGGAGATGAAGGTTCTGTTCACTGAGAGGTTTTTGGGTGGTACAGATCCTACTGCTGCGGATGCATGGAGGACGAGTGTGGAACGTAACTTCCATACTCAGAGATGTCCTGTGGAGTTTTGGGTGGACATAGGGGTCTACTTTTGGGGGGGGGTGATGCTGAGTTGTGGTGGAGATCCGTGGTTGCTAGGAGGGTGCAGAGGGAGATGACTTGGGCTGACTTCGTCTTGGAGTTCAACCGCAAGTATTTTCCTAGAGAGGCATTAGACCGGTTGGATATGCAGTTCCTTCAGATATCTCAGGGGACGCGGTCAGTGCGGGAGCTGGACTTGGAGTTCAGTCGACTTCTATGTTATGGGGGTCGGGCTATGGAGTCTGAGGAGGCTCAGATCAGGAGGTTTTTGAGGGCTCTACGTGATGACTTGAGAGTTCACTGTAGAGGGAGGAGTTATGCTACGCGTGCAGAGCTGGTTGAGACTACAGCAGAGATTGAGGAGGATATCCTGGCACAGTCAGTGGCGGTAGCTCCAGCAGTTCAGCCTAGTAAGGCTCAGCAGCAGGGTGGTTCTAGCAGGGGCGGTAGGCATGCTCAGGGAACCAAGAGGAAGTGGGAGGCTACGCAGAAGCCGAGTGGTGCAGGTTGCTTCGGTTGTGGGAGCAGAGATCACAGGGTTGCTAGTTGTCCCAAGAGGAGTGTTCCGTCGACAGGACCTCGGGTATGTTATCACTGTAGGGAGACAGGGCACATCAGGCCTTTTTGTCCCAAGTTGCAGCCGGCAGCCGTGGCAGCGTTGCAGCAGGTGCAGCCTGGTGGTCAGCAGGTGGCACGGATTGAGCAGGGGCCTCGGGTTTACACGACAGCTGAGACTGGTGGAACCAGTGCCGGGGCGATCACAGGTATATTTTCTGGTACTTAAACTTTGTGAATTTTAGTAGGTTCAGATTGTATATGTTTCCTGTGATAAAGTGTTAGGTTCTCAACACATGAGGTTTGTGTAGGGACCTTGTTGGTGGGCGGGTTTAAGTCCCATGTTATGTTTGATTCTGGAGCTTCGCATAGCTTCATTACTCCAGAGTGTGCAGAGTGTGCGGGGATCAGCGGGGATCCTGGAGAGCGTGCAGGAGTTGTCAGAGTTGCGGGAGGCGAGTTCCTGAGAGTGATTGGACGAGCTAGAGGAATTGATATTCAGATCGCAGGAGAGTCGTGGCCAGCAGATTTGCTTATCAGTCCAGTGGAGCTGTATGATGTTATTCTCGGGATGGATTGGATGCATCGGCATATGGTGCATTTGGATTGCTATCGGGGTAGAGTGGAGTTTGAGCGTCCAGGAGGGAAGTTGGTTTTTCAGGGTATTAGACCGACTTCGGGGAGTCTCGTGATCTCAGCCATTCAGGCTGGGAAGATGATCGAGAAGGGCCGTGAGGCTTATCTGGTTACTATATCTATGCCAGAGTCAGTGGGGAAGTCTACGGTTAGCGGTATTCCAGTAGTGGAAGAGTTTGAGGATGTGTTTCAGTCTTTGCAGGGATTACCACCATCTCGGTCGGATCCTTTTACCATTGAACTGGAACCGGGGACGACACCGTTATCCAAGGCTCCTTACAGAATGGCTCCAGCAGAGATGGCAGAGCTGAAGAAGCAGCTAGAGGATTTGTTGAGTAAGGGATTCATCCGTCCAAGTGTGTCACCGTGGGGAGCGCCGGTGTTGTTTGTGAAGAAGAAGGATGGGAGTTTCAGGTTGTGTATTGATTACCGAGGTTTGAACCGGGTTACTGTGAAGAACAAGTACCCTCTCCCGAGGATTGATGAGTTGTTGGATCAGTTGAGGGGTGCTACTTGGTTCTCTAAGGTAGATCTGGCGTCGGGTTATCATCAGATACCGATAGATGAGGCAGATGTGAGGAAGACTGCTTTCAGGACTAGGTATGGGCATTATGAGTTTGTAGTGATGCATTTCGGGTTGACTAACGCACCAGCATCGTTTATGAGATTGATGAACAGTGTATTTCAGGGGTTTCTGGATGTATCTGTCATCATTTTCATCGACGATATCCTGGTTTATTCTAAGAGTCCTGAGGAGCATGTAGTGCATTTGAGGGCAGTTATGGAGAAGCTGCGGGAACATAAGTTGTTTGCTAAGTTGGGCAAGTGTAGTTTTTGGCAGCGTGAGATGGGCTTTCTGGGTCACATTGTTTCTGCAGAGGGGGTTTATGTAGATCCAGAGAAGATTCAGGCTATCAGAGATTGGCCTAGACCGCAGAATGCCACAGAGATCAGGA
>NC_025686.1:20079751-20080773 GCF_000633955.1 Camelina sativa | reverse complement strand
TAATAAGTCTATTGTGTGAATCTAGAGTTCTTGTGGATTCGATCCCTAAGTACTACAATTGATCTCTTAATTTGAGAGAGTAGCTCAGGGTTAAATTTGAGCATATCAAATTTTGGCGCCGTTGCCGGGGACTCTTTTGATTCACCATTAGATTAAAGTCTTTGATTTTGTCTAAATTTTTATTTTTCTGTTTTACTCATACGCTTTTGTTTCTTTTCTCTTGTGTGTTTCAGGTACATGCATAAGCCTAGCACCAGGAAAAATCCTACTGGTCCGGTTGTTAAGCTTACAAACCAAGAGTTAGGACAACTAGAGCATAAGAACAACAAAGCAGCCAAATCAGCGAAGATGGCCAATATAATCATATTGAGACCTTATGAAGCTGGGGTTTTGAAGGATCAAGAGGGTAATGTGTACAACGAGCAAGGCCAGAAACTTGATGCTGAAGGACGGGTTATTCAGGAAGAACTCGTCGTGGCCGATGGGAATGCAGATGGCGTCGATCGACGCAACGATGGCATCGATCGACGCAACCAAGAAGGCATCGATCGACACAATGCTGGTGTCGATCGATGCAATGCCAGAGCTGATGTGGAGAATGTTCAAAGGCGACGGGATGACAATAGAGAGCTTGTCAAGACTCTTGCGGACTTCAACAGACCAGACTTGTTCTATGAGAACCGCTCCGCAATTGTCCCTCCTCCATTCCCAAGGAATGACTTTGAGCTGAAGCCTGCCTACTTCGCTCTTGTTGGACAAAGGCCATTCCAGAACTTGCCAAATGAGAAGCCTCTAGATCACATTGAACACTTTGAGGACATTGTCACTAGCATCAAGGCTAATGGAGTCACAGAGGACTACCTCTACTGTAAGCTTTTCCCCTACTCTCTTGCTGGGGAAGCTTCTCATTGGCTAAGGCAGCTCAAACCAGGATCTCTGACAACCTGGCATGACATCAAGGTGGCATTCTTGAACTATTTCTATGATGATGCGATGTCTGATGAGCTGAGGATCAAGCTTTC
>NC_025686.1:20075686-20077949 GCF_000633955.1 Camelina sativa | reverse complement strand
GGGGACAGTGTTGTTTAAGTCTGGGGGAGGCAGTTACTAACTACGTTTTTGTTTTTGAGAGTCAGAAAAAGAAAAAAAAATGGTTTTATTGAGTCAAAATTTTGTTGGAAACTATGATTTTTCTTTTTAGTGTATTGCCATGGTTGATTAATGCTGCAGATTGAATCCACAATTCCGACTAATGAAAAATCCAATGGCTGACCAGTGAACCAGAGACATCCAAATTTCCAACAGAATCCATAAAAGCTTGAGGTAATTTCTGTACTTTTCTTTTTACCTCATCAAGGAGATTGATGTTCATAGAGCTTGATTCCTTGTTCATACCTGACAAGTAAGATTAGAAAAGAAAAAAAATGGTACTCCTCTCCCTTATTCATGTTAAGAAAAATCCTGAGAGCTTTGTTTAAAAAAAAAAAGAGAATAAAAGATGAGATGATTTTGATCAGTTTAGAGAGGTAGGTAAATTACCTGTGACCTCATTATTCTACTCTTGAGTCAAATGATCATACAAAGCTTGGAAGCGAGGGGTTGGTAAATTACCGATGACCCCATTATTCGCTTACAATTTTGAGGAAAAAAAAAAGAGAAAACAAAGCAAAGCTCTAAGGAAGAATAAATAGAATAAGTCTGGGGGAGAGAAAGAGTACCACATGTGGTAAAAATATGTCTTGCTTGTTATGGTATTGTACGGGAATGAGTCTAGAAGGTTCTTGACAGTGATCAAATTGATGAGACCCACCGATGAAGGCTTAATGGAGGAAGTAATGGAATTCGGTTTGAATTTGGGATGCTATGAATGTCAACGGAGAAGTACATGGTGGTTCGATTTGGATTTATCTGCTAAGAATATGGATTATGGTTTGGATGATCATGGCATTACTTTAAAAAGAAAATGAATTTCTGCGTTTTCAAACCTCTTTCACAGGTCTAAGTTAATGTTCTGCTTGAGGGCAAGCAAAGGCTAAGTCTGGGGGAGTTGATATATCATAGTTTTTAGGTGTTTTTAGCCATGATATAAGTCTTATTTATAGAGTCTTTTTGATATTTTTAGAGTCTTTTGAGTCTTTATAGGATTTAGCATGGATGAGAGCATAATGGAGCTAAATAGAAAGATTTGGAGCTTAATCAAGCATTGAGGCTGAAGCTGCGAAGTTGGGCGACCAGTTCAAGAGTAAGCATCGGTCGATGCAGCCATAGTGTCGATCGATGCAGAGCCATAAGACAAATCGGAAGTTTTCCTACAAGTTTTGAAGATTTACAAAGCTGCCCCAAAGTTTTCCATATTTGCATCATTAATCCCTGAACGTATTTTAGAAATGTATATAGGATTTTTAGGGTCATTATTTAGACCTAAGCTTTATTTTCCTGTAACTTTTGAGAGAGAAAACCCTGAGAGTTTTTAGAGAGTTTTTGGAGAGAAGAATCAAGACTCCTTCAGAGAAGATTCAGAACTCCTTTATTTCTTCCTTTAATCTCTTAATGCAATTTATTCAGAAGATGTTTTTTGTTTCATTGATTATGTCTGAGTAGATCTGCTTGTTAGGTTTAGGGTTTCTCATTAGGGATTTCATGGATTGTTAGATCTGTTAATTTAGGATTCATTATCTTTCTTGTTCTTCACCATAGGTTGTTCTTAATGCTAGATCTTTGATTAGTCATCTGGATTTAGATCTTAGGATTATTAATTGATATGAGAATATAATTGATTTTCCTGACAAAAATCTTTGGTGAGCAAAATTACTTTCTGCAAAGAGATTTGATTTAGTAATTTTGTGAACTTATCTAAACCTGATTTTATTGCTGGTTTTTAACTTGAATTTTGCAAAGAGATTTGGATTTTCTGGTTTTAGAACTTAGATAATATTTGCAGTGAGAACTGATTTATTTTACAATTGTGTTTAGAGTTCAAGAACGGTGCTTAATTGTTGAATCCTGATTGTTTAATTAATTGATCTGATTTTCCATGATTCCTGAGAATTTCCCTAATACTAGCTTTTATTCCTATTGATTTACAACTCCTTTGTTTTCTGTTTTTGCAATGCTATTTAAATTTAATATTTTGATTTAGCATAATTAAAAGAATAATAAGTCTATTGTGTGAATCTAGAGTTCTTGTGGATTCGATCCCTAAGTACTACAATTGATCTCTTAATTTGAGAGAGTAGCTCAGGGTTAAATTTGAGCATATCAATTTTTGGCGCCGTTGCCGGGGACTCTTTTGATTCACCATTAGATTAAAGTCTTTGATTTTGTCTAAATTTTT
>NC_025686.1:20062546-20074270 GCF_000633955.1 Camelina sativa | reverse complement strand
AGCGTGAGTCTATCGCTTGGAGGTGACCTTCTGTAGATCAGTCGGAGGAGTGCGGGCCGTGGAGACGGTTGCACGGGAGTCCTTGGCTGATGGTTGTTCGAGATTCGAGGACGAATCCAGTTTGGTGGGGGAGAATTGTAACATCCGTGAACCGGAATCCCGGTAGGAGCATCGGTCGATGCTGGCTCAATTCTCTGCGTTTTGACTTAAGTCAAATGCTGCGTTTTGGGAAAAAGGAGAAAAGAAAACCCTTAGGGTCGTTCCTTTTGTCTCATTAGACGTGTGTGGCCTTTTTGAGATAAAAGAGAAGGAAGAAAGTGTTCTTGAGAGTTCTTGGTGATTTCTTGGAGATTTGGGGCGTTCCTGTAGAGATCTGTAGCTGGGATCGTTGTAGGAGCTTCCTGGGAGCGTGTTCTTGATTGTTTGAGGTTTAGTTTCTTCTGTGGCAAAGGTAAGTGCATGACCATGGCTTATCTAAGCTAGAGAACTCATTAATCTTCCTGTTGCGTGTTGTTAGACGTATTAGGATGTTGCTATGGATGTTAGGAAGCTTTCTTGTGGCTTGGGATCGAGTTTTGTGGTTGTAGGAACGAAGATCCGGCGAGAAACTTCGGGGAAATCACGGTGCNGGAGCTCGACGTTGCATCGATCGATGTATATCTTGCATCGGTCGATGCAAGTGTGAGGACGGCGCGTAAAACTCTAGGGTTTTCGTGTTACGTTGAGCATGCGTCGGTCGATGCAGACTGGGTATCGGTCGATGCAAGTTACACTTGCATCGGTCGATGCAGCTTCTGTGTCGATCGATGCTTCCCCATTTGGCATCGGTCGATGCATGTGTGGCGTCGGTCGATGCTGAGTCCTGGTTTGTTATTTGTCGTTTGTTGATTGTTGTGTGTTGGTTATTGATACTCTATTGCTTGTGTGTATAGCCCAGTAGATGGGAGGATTGCCTTACTGAGTGTTTATAAAATACTCATGCATTGCAATATGTGTTTGTGGTGCACGGTAAAGGGAAAGTGTGATCGTGGAATCCAGGCAATGAAAAGGATGATGTTCTAGGGACTCGGTTTTATGTTGTCTGGCTTTGCTAGGTTGCTAGAGTTGGGTCATTAGAACATTGCTAGGTTGCTGGTTCTATGATTCCTGTTGTTTTGAATATTGATTATGTTGGAATATGGTTATATTTTATTATTGGATTATTATTGAATATTGGTTGGTTAATTCCGCTGTTGATTGTGTTTGTGGTTAGGTGGCTAGTGGATATGGGACCTCTAGTTGTAGTTTATTTTATTATATTATATATATATATATATATTTTTTTTAAAAAGGGTCGGTTGTTTCACAAAGGGTAAGCCCTTTGAAGACTAGGTCGATACGTTTCTTTGGAGCTGGAGGGGGGGGAAGATCCTTCCGCCTCATCGGTTTTTTCGCGTTTCGCGGCGGTGTCCTTGGTGTTCGCGTTGGCTTCCCTAGCCTTCTCTCCCTCTTTTTCAAGGTTGATTTCGCCGAGCTCTCCTGCTTCGTGCTTTTGCGCGAGGAGGCGCCCCACAGGTCTGCACTCTTCGGTTGAGTGACCTTGTATTTTCTGGTACTTGCAGAACTTCTCGGGGTGGAAGTTTGGGTTCTTGGCCCTCGGTGCGGAGTCGACCGCGAAGGCGTGAAGACCAAACTCGAATGATTTCTTTCAGAAAGTCTTATTGGAAGGGTTGAACGGCGCCTTTGCCAACTTATGGAGCTCAGCCATAGCGGCTCGCTCCTTTTCGGCTATGGCAAAGTTATTTGACCTGTGGAGCGCGTCGTCGAGCGACGGGGGCTGTCGGACGGTAAGCTCTTCTCGAAATTTCAAAGTGTACCATAGGCCATGCTGGAGGGCCGCTAGGGCAACCTCGCCGTTTAAATTGGCTATCCTGGCTTTAGTTGACTTGAAGCGATTGACGTACTCGCGGAGCGATTCATCCTTTCCTTGGACTAGAAGCCAAAGGTCAGATTTGGTCACCTTAGCTTGGAAGAAGACCGAATACTGTTTCAAGAATGCCGAGGCGAGTTGGTCGAAGCTATCGATGGAATTAGATTCCAAAGAAGCAAACCATTCCAACGCCGGTCCAACTAGATTCTCGGCGAAATAACGGCAGTAACCGGCCTCATACTCGTCGCCCGTGAGGTAGGCCTTGGTTATTGCAAGTCTGAAATCCCAAGGGTGCGCTCTGGGGTCTGATGCACCCGCGTATTCAGGCAAACGAAGTTTGCCCATGTCCCGAAGGCGAACTTTCGCGATCCGGTCAGTAAACGGGGTGCGCCTCGTTTCAGCGATCACATGATCGATATCCAGAGCCGCGCTTGTGGCTAGATGGCTTTGGACCGGATTTGGGCCATCTCGGCGCTTCCCTTACTCATGTATTCGGTGAGGAATTGAGCGCTTATCGCATCGTTCCTTGGAGGTCCGGGTAGACCTGGACGGTCGGCCAACATCGTTTGCGGTGCCCCGCTCCAGAATTCTTCATTCGAAACCGGATTTATTCTTGCTGAGGAGTTCTCGAGAGCACCGGGGGTACCGGTGCCCTGCTCGGCTGATCCGACGTATCCGATCGAGGGCTGATCGGTAGGTCGTGAGCTCGTGTTGCCGTTTAAGGCCGACGAGCTCGGAGCTACGTTGTTTTCCGAGGACGCAAACACGGGTAGCGTTCTGATCCCGGGCGGAGTGACCTGGACCGCCTCAACGTCGAGACATGTCTGCAGCAGCACCCTTTCCGCGGAGTCAGTTAAGATTATCCCCAGTGGGTACGTGGTGCCCCGATTAAGATTGGGAGTCATACGAGATGTGAGCTCCTACTCATACCGCTCGATTCTGATCATGAGGGCCCAATTTGTCGCGTCCTTGCTTTGAGTCTTCCTCGTATCTCAGAGAGATCGGTTCCACCAGAAGTCCCGGAGGAGGACAACGGCATCAGATGCTGCCCGAATCGGTTCGTTCTGTTATTATCGGAGCGGATCCATACCCGGGACTGATTCTTGTTTCCTGTTGGGATCGTGGGAGTAACCCCGACAGAGACCCCGGGGTTTGAGCTACCAAGATCCCGGGATGAAACGGATCCGTGACGTGTGAGATCCGAGCCGCCCGAGGTGTTTTGGTTCGGTGTGTGAACGTCGTCAAGCGACGAGCCTGTCCCGGGTCTGACTGAATTCGAGACCTCGTGATCAGACTGGGCTGGAATATCAACACCCTGAGAAGGGGCATTGTTGGGGATGGACCCGTGGTTTGTCACTGGTGATGCGGTTTCTGGCATGATCGTATTAGCTGTGGATGGATCCATTTCGCCTCGATTTCTTCAAAGTAGTCGATTTTTGAGAATAGAAAGATCTAAGTCCCCACAGGCGACGCCAAATTGTTGATATTAGAAACAACAACTAGAAATATGAAATTAAGATATAAGATCTGGGCAGGCTTTCGGTGCAAATCGACAAGAACAATGAAGAACAAACGAACTGGATTTTTTGTATTGATTTTCTGTATTGAATAGTTAAAAGTTACATGTCCCGAACACTTTACAAAAGCTAAATATTTAAACTCAATCCCGAACGAGACTCCTCCTGAATCTCCTCCTGTAATCTCGCTCACGATCTTGACCTCGACCTCCCGACCTCATCTCTGGGTTGACTTCGCCCTTCAGCTCGAGCTCTCTTCCTGGGCCTACGTCAGGCCCAATTGCTGGGTTAACGTTTACTTCTTAGCGGGCTTATCTGTTGGGCCTCTAACTCGCGAAACCCAACACCAACATGTAGGGATCAATTTTGTAAATAAACAAAACTAAAAGGGTAGAACACAAAATGTAATTAAAAAATGTATATATAGATTGATTGATGTAATTTTTGTTAGTTGGAATGGAATGTAAAATATTTAGAAAACAAAATCTGAAGTGATATTATTTTTGGAAATGTTTTAGGGACCAACTTTGTAAATAAAAATTTTAATAAGTACAAATAAAAGGATAGAACCCAAAATGTACTTTAAAATGTATACAGTAAAACTTCTATAAATTAATAATGTTGGAACTATGAAAATCTATTAATTTATAGAAGTTTAAATTTATCGATAAATTAATAATTATTAATTTATAGAAAGACTTTCCTAATTTGGTAAAAAAATTAAAAATAAGATTTAATTATTATAATTAATATTTTTATAAAATCAATTACAAGGAAAATAACAAATACCATGTTTTGAAGTTAGCACTCAAAGATTTTTATATAGTAAAATTATAGAAAATAAACTCTAATAAAAATTAATATGTATATATATACATATATTTAGATAATTTTATATAATTATTAATTTATATTATTGATGGAACCATATATTTACAAAAGATTTTCAAAAAAATTATTATCTTTTTATATTATCGAATTGTATACAAAATTACACTAGTCCCAACTTAGGACCTGAAAATTTATTAATTTATAGAGATTATTAATTTGCCGAATATTAATTTATGGAGGTTCTACTGTATATAGAAGATGATTCACGTGAACAAAAGTCACTCCTTCAAACTCTAACTCGTTCTGAGTCACTCATTCTCCAAGAAAGCTTCATGAAGAAGAAGATGAAGAAAAGAGAAGCAAAGAAGAAGAGCAAAAGAAAGAAGAAGAAGTCGTGAAACAAGTCAACAAGAAGCAGTTGGACTTGAATATTTTCGTATTGGGCTAGTTGTAGATAAAATAGGCCCAAGTGAAGTGTTGTTTTGTTTACTTTTAAGTTTTAACTAAGTGTAAGTTAGAACTAGGAAGGTACCCGCGCTTAAAGCGCGGTATTAAGATCTTAAGAAAAATAGTTTTGATACTTTAGGATATACTGTTTTTTTATTTAATATATAATAATTGATATCTTTAAATATAGTATTTTACCTTTTGAAAAAAGTTTATAATGTTTTATTGGATTGTCAAGAACTTTTTATATTTGCATATATGCAGAAGGATTTACTTTCTAAAGATCCATAATATTCTCAAAATAAAATATTAATTAAGTCTTACAAATAAAAAATTAAACTGCAGTAAATAGATATTAAATGAATATAGTCAGTTGGAATTGTCAAGGCCTGGGTAACAAGGCTACAATTGGAAATCTCCGGGATTTATGGAACAAACATCGGCCAGATTTTTTATTTCTCATGGAAACAAAACAACCGTATTTTGTTTTGGAAAAATTTGTTGGTCATTTTGGATATAAAAATTTAAAAACTGTTGAACCTATTGGCTGTAGTGGTGGTATGGCTCTTTTTTACAATCAAGCTGATCTTCAGGTCACGATTTTGTTTGAGTCTAATAGGCTAAGACATTGAAGCGGTTTTTAAAGGTCGGATAATTCACTTAACTTTCATCTATGGTGATCCCGTTCCTAAGAATCGGGATTTGGTTTGGGAACGTTTAATACGACTTAGTACTACTCGATCTTCCCCTTGGTTTGTGGTTGGAGATTTTAATGAACTGAGAGGAAACAATGAAAAACGTGGTGGGAAGTTACGCCATCCTTCCTCTTTCCTTTCCTTTAATGGAATGATCCAGGATTGTGGTTTTTTGGAATTTCCCTATCTTGGTGATTGTTTGTCTTGGAGGGGTTGGCGGGATAAAAAACCAATACGATGTCGGTTGGATAGGGCTTTAGGGAACGAGGATTGGCATGATTTATTCCCGGACACAGTGACTGAATATTTGCCGATGATAGCTTCAGATCATAAACCTCTTTTGGTTAATATTGGTGCCAAGCGGTTGCGGGGGAAGCGGAGCTTTATGTTTGACCGTCGCTGGATTGGTAAGGCGGGGTTGATGGATGCGATTACTTCGGGCTGGGATAGGGACTTGGCCCCGGGAGCAAATTATTTTGTGGACAAAATAGTGAATTGCCGAAGGGCAATCTCCAAGTGGCGCAAATCCCAAGTTCCTTTCGGTAGGGAAACCATTGAAGATTTAAAACGACAATTAGAAGTGGCTCTGACGGATGATTCCATTCCTCCCTCTGCAATCTCGGATTTACAAAATCGGTTACGCCAGGCCTATGGGGATGAAGAAATCTACTAGTATCAAAAAAGCCGGAATGAATGGATGCGTTTGGGGGATAAAAATTCAAAATATTTTCATGCCCAAACAAAGCAGAGACGTGCTCGTAACCGGATTACTGGTTTTTTTTCTAAGGATGATATCTGGTCGACTGAGGATGCAGATATTTGTAACACGGCGGTATCGTATTTTGAGGATTTGTTTACTTCAACAAATCCGGCCAACTTCGAGGAGATTTTAAGGGAGATCAATCCGGTTATTACAGATNAGTTAAAAGTTACATGTCCCGAACACTTTACAAAAGCTAAATATTTAAACTCAATCCCGAACGAGACTCCTCCTGAATCTCCTCCTGTAATCTCGCTCACGATCTTGACCTCGACCTCCCGACCTCATCTCTGGGTTGACTTCGCCCTTCAGCTCGAGCTCTCTTCCTGGGCCTACGTCAGGCCCAATTGCTGGGTTAACGTTTACTTCTTAGCGGGCTTATCTGTTGGGCCTCTAACTCGCGAAACCCAACACCAACATGTAGGGATCAATTTTGTAAATAAACAAAACTAAAAGGGTAGAACACAAAATGTAATTAAAAAATGTATATATAGATTGATTGATGTAATTTTTGTTAGTTGGAATGGAATGTAAAATATTTAGAAAACAAAATCTGAAGTGATATTATTTTTGGAAATGTTTTAGGGACCAACTTTGTAAATAAAAATTTTAATAAGTACAAATAAAAGGATAGAACCCAAAATGTACTTTAAAATGTATACAGTAAAACTTCTATAAATTAATAATGTTGGAACTATGAAAATCTATTAATTTATAGAAGTTTAAATTTATCGATAAATTAATAATTATTAATTTATAGAAAGACTTTCCTAATTTGGTAAAAAAATTAAAAATAAGATTTAATTATTATAATTAATATTTTTATAAAATCAATTACAAGGAAAATAACAAATACCATGTTTTGAAGTTAGCACTCAAAGATTTTTATATAGTAAAATTATAGAAAATAAACTCTAATAAAAATTAATATGTATATATATACATATATTTAGATAATTTTATATAATTATTAATTTATATTATTGATGGAACCATATATTTACAAAAGATTTTCAAAAAAATTATTATCTTTTTATATTATCGAATTGTATACAAAATTACACTAGTCCCAACTTAGGACCTGAAAATTTATTAATTTATAGAGATTATTAATTTGCCGAATATTAATTTATGGAGGTTCTACTGTATATAGAAGATGATTCACGTGAACAAAAGTCACTCCTTCAAACTCTAACTCGTTCTGAGTCACTCATTCTCCAAGAAAGCTTCATGAAGAAGAAGATGAAGAAAAGAGAAGCAAAGAAGAAGAGCAAAAGAAAGAAGAAGAAGTCGTGAAACAAGTCAACAAGAAGCAGTTGGACTTGAATATTTTCGTATTGGGCTAGTTGTAGATAAAATAGGCCCAAGTGAAGTGTTGTTTTGTTTACTTTTAAGTTTTAACTAAGTGTAAGTTAGAACTAGGAAGGTACCCGCGCTTAAAGCGCGGTATTAAGATCTTAAGAAAAATAGTTTTGATACTTTAGGATATACTGTTTTTTTATTTAATATATAATAATTGATATCTTTAAATATAGTATTTTACCTTTTGAAAAAAGTTTATAATGTTTTATTGGATTGTCAAGAACTTTTTATATTTGCATATATGCAGAAGGATTTACTTTCTAAAGATCCATAATATTCTCAAAATAAAATATTAATTAAGTCTTACAAATAAAAAATTAAACTGCAGTAAATAGATATTAAATGAATATAGTCAGTTGGAATTGTCAAGGCCTGGGTAACAAGGCTACAATTGGAAATCTCCGGGATTTATGGAACAAACATCGGCCAGATTTTTTATTTCTCATGGAAACAAAACAACCGTATTTTGTTTTGGAAAAATTTGTTGGTCATTTTGGATATAAAAATTTAAAAACTGTTGAACCTATTGGCTGTAGTGGTGGTACGGCTCTTTTTTACAATCAAGCTGATCTTCAGGTCACGATTTTGTTTGAGTCTAATAGGCTAATTAACATTGAAGCGGTTTTTAAAGGTCGGATAATTCACTTAACTTTCATCTATGGTGATCCCGTTCCTAAGAATCGGGATTTGGTTTGGGAACGTTTAATACGACTTAGTACTACTCAATCTTCCCCTTGGTTTGTGGTTGGAGATTTTAATGAACTGAGAGGAAACCATGAAAAACGTGGTGGGAAGTTACGCCATCCTTCTTCTTTCCTTTCCTTTAATGGAATGATCCAGGATTGTGGTTTTTTGGAATTTCCCTACCTTGGTGATTGTTTGTCTTGGAGGGGTTGGCGGGATAAAAAACCAATACGATGTCGGTTGGATAGGGCTTTAGGGAACGAGGATTGGCATGATTTATTCCCGGACACAGTGACTGAATATTTGCCGATGATAGCTTCAGATCATAAACCTCTTTTGGTTAATATTGGTGCCAAGCGGCTGCGGGGGAAGCGGAGCTTTATGTTTGACCGTCGCTGGATTGGTAAGGCGGGGTTGATGGATGCGATTACTTCGGGCTGGGATAGGGACTTGGCCCCGGGAGCAAATTATTTTGTGGACAAAATAGTGAATTGCCGAAGGGCAATCTCCAAGTGGCGCAAATCCCAAGTTCCTTTCGGTAGGGAAACCATTGAAGATTTAAAACGACAATTAGAAGTGGCTCTGACGGATGATTCCATTCCTCCCTCTGCAATCTCGGATTTACAAAATCGGTTACGCCAGGCCTATGGGGATGAAGAAATCTACTAGTATCAAAAAAGCCGGAATGAATGGATGCGTTTGGGGGATAAAAATTCAAAATATTTTCATGCCCAAACAAAGCAGAGACGTGCTCGTAACCGGATTACTGGTTTTTTTTCTAAGGATGATATCTGGTCGACTGAGGATGCAGATATTTGTAACACGGCGGTATCGTATTTTGAGGATTTGTTTACTTCAACAAATCCGGCCAACTTCGAGGAGATTTTAAGGGAGATCAATCCGGTTATTACAGATGAGGAGAATGAGCGGCTCGTAGGTCCTGCAACGGAGGCTGAGGTGAAGTCAGCTTTGTTTATGATGCACCCAGATAAGGCCCCTGGTCCGGACGGGATGACAGCTTTGTTTTACCAAAAAGCATGGAGTATAGTTAAACTGGACCTTGTGGGTTTGGTTAATAGGTTTTTTGTGGAGGGGATTTTTGACAAGGATCTGAATCGCACACATATTTGTCTTATTCCAAAGGTTGCTAAGCCAACTAGGATGGCCGAATTGCGTCCGATTAGCCTTTGTAACGTGGGGTATAAAATTATTTCAAAAATTCTGTGTCAGCGGCTTAAGAAGGTTTTACCTGGTCTTATTTCTGAGACCCAATCGGCTTTTGTTCCTGGTCGGTTGATATCGGATAATATCCTTATTGCTCAAGAAATGTTTCACGCCTTACGCACCAATCCGTCTTGTAAAGGAAAGTTTATGGCAATAAAAACGGACATGAGTAAGGCATACGATAGGGTTGAGTGGGACTTTGTGGCGGCTTTATTACACAAAATGGGGTTTGCAGAGATGTGGGTGTCATGGATAATGTTTTGTGTCACTTCGGTTGAGTATAGGGTTCTTCTTAATGGCCAGCCAAATGGCTTGATTATTCCACATAGGGGGCCCCGGCAGGGTGACCCTTTATCTCCTTATTTGTTCATTTTATGTACAGAAGTTTTAATTGCAAATATTCGGAAGGCAGAAAGGGACAAGCTCATTACAGGGATAAAGGTGGCAAATAAATGCCCACCTATTACACATTTGTTGTTTGCAGATGATAGTCTGTTTTTTTGTAAGGCAAATAGAGAGCAATGCCGGGTTATTTTGGATATCCTAAAACAATATGAATCTGCTTCGGGCCAACAAATAAATTTTTCAAAGTCATCGGTCCAGTTTGGCCACAAAATTGATGACACTTTAAAATCGGAATTGCATGATGTCCTTGGGATCACAACTTTGGGAGGAATGGGTTCCTATCTAGGTTTACCAGAAAGTTTGGGTGGGGCAAAAACCAAAGTCTTTTCTTTTGTTCGCGAACGGCTTCAGGGTCGAACGAATGGTTGGACGGCAAATTTGTTTTCAAAAGGTGGGAAAGAAGTAATGATTAAATCGGTTGCTACTGCGGTGCCAACTTTTGTGATGTCTTATTTTCGGTTGCCAAAAACAATAACATCAAAACTTACTAGTGCAGTGGCAAATTTTTGGTGGAGCACTAATGGTCAAACAGGGGGCATGCATTGGCTTGCCTGGGAAAAATTATGTGTTAGCAAACAGCTGGGTGGACTCGGTTTTCGAAATGTGGATGATTTTAATTCGGCCCTTTTGGCCAAGCAGCTATGGCGGCTTATTGATGCTCCGGACTCACTGTTTGCCAGGGTCTTCAAAAGTCGGTATTATAGGAATACACATCCGTTGGATCCAATTAGGTCTTACTCCCCATCCTACGGGTGGAGGAGTATCTGTTCCGCTCGCTCTCTGGTTAATAAAGGACTCATTAAACGGGTTGGCTCCGGGGACACCATTTCCATATGGTCTGATCCTTGGGTGCCAGCTCAATTCCCGAGACCAGCTTTAAGTAAGGGCCTGGTAAAGGACCTTTCTCTTCAAATGAATCAATTAATTGATTGTCAGACAAATACTTGGTGTATGGACATGCTCCATGAGCATTTTGATCCATCCGATGTGGCTTTGATCCAGGCTATCCCATTAGGAGGAAACCAGAGGGATGACCCTTATGGTTGGCATTTCATGAAAACAGGACGGTACACTGTTAAATCGGGTTATCACACTGCACGGCTTGATGTAAATCGGACTTTTCTGGCTCGTGGCTCTGGTCCGGAGATTACACCTTTCCTTGCTGGTGTTTGGAGAGCTCACTGTCCTCTTAAAATTCAACACTTTATGTGGCAGGTTTTATCTGGTTGTATTTCAGTTTTGGCAAACTTGGGACGACGTGGTATTGCTTGTGATATAGGGTGTGTACGTTGTGGAGCTGATGAGGAAACAGTTAATCATGCCATCTTTACTTGTCCTCCTGCCCGTCAGGTTTGGGCTTTAGCCCATGTGCCGGTGGGCCCGATTTCCTTTCCAACGGATTCGGTGTATGCGAATGTGGATCACTTCTTAGGGCAGCAGAATCCTGGGGCTCATGTTGCGGCTTTTCCTTGGCTAATGTGGTATATTTGGAAAGCACGGAATGCACGTGTTTTTGAAAATATTGTGGAGCAACCGGAGGATATTGTTAGGGTTGCAGAAGGTGAAGCTACAGGGTGGCAGCAGGCTCAGGCAGAGGAGGATTTAGATATCTATCACCCTATCCCTGTAGGTCTATCTGTCAGGGCGGATACTAATTCCCTTCCAACAGTTTTTTCGGGTCACCGCTGTTTCATAGATGGTTCATGGAAAGCAGAAGACCAATTTGCAGGTGCCGGCTGGTGTTGTACCTCGCTCCAAGTTTTGTCTCCGTTGATGGGCGCTAGGACCTTCCGACAAAGTCTATCTCCTTTACATGCTGAAGCTGAAGCTTTCCTTTGGGCGATGCGCTGCATGATCGGTCATGATTTCAGAGACGTGGCTTTCTATACA
>NC_025686.1:20043453-20061237 GCF_000633955.1 Camelina sativa | reverse complement strand
AAAAAAAAAAGATATTAAAATTCAATAAGTAAATTCAAAATTTTCTAAAGTGTAAGCAAATTCTAAAATATCAATATTATAATGTGTTATCTCAGTTACAAAATAAAGATGAGAGTTATCCAAATTTGGATTTCCAGTAGCGGTTAATATAAACATTCAAAATATTTTAGACATTCAAAAATACAAAAAAAGAAATCTTCAAGGCTCCATTCTTTACATCTGAGTTCTTGAGCTTTCACCTTGTTGCTTCATCACATGGTTTATGTAATAACAACGTCCAGCAAATTCAGACCTGTAAATATATAAAGTGTTTTAAGAAATTTTACTTTAACATCATACAGAACTTGATTTATTATACATAATAACATCTTACATAGCCTGGTGATGCTCCTGTTACAATCTTTGTTTCAATAACATGATTAGCCATTTGAGTCACAATCAATCTCGTACCATTGCATAAACCTCCCTTAGGATCAATATTCCTAAGCAACATGATAGGTGTTCCCTTTTTCAACGTCAGAACATGGTTAGATAATCCAGAAACGTGAATATTGTTTAAGAATTCTTGAGTGTAGATCATATCGTCGTAAGCACTTGTATCGGAAGTCTCGATACTATATGAACTCAAATATTGTCTCTCTTCCCTTGGATATAATACAACCAAAATAAGAAACCGTTTATATTGAATTTTGTTTTTTTAAAATGTGCTCTTAATATATGTGGAAGTTGAAAGAGAACATATCTTGATTTATTTTATCAACGTCATCATTTCTTGGACTAAGAATAGCTCTTTTGCAGAAGAATTTTGCATCGGTCCTTTTTGCAAACGATGTACCGTAGATCTCTTTAACAATTGCTTGTATAGGATCGTCATATCCCATAATTAATAAATCAGCGGGTATTTCTATTTCGACTTCTCCATTGTTAGGCTCGTTGATTTTTTCATCCCCAATATCAAGTAGCCATTTTGAAAACGTAGAGTGAGCATCCACATCCCGACTACTTTTAGCCTTACGAAGTCTCATGTTTTGTGTAAGCTGAAGTACTTTACAACTATCCCAAAGTGACGATGAGTTTATAGAGGCTAAAACTGTCCCAACTCTACCAGCCTCTGGCACAACCTGTAGAATCTGTCTAAAATCACCCCCTAAAACAAAAACCTTACCTCCAAAAACCCGATCACACTTCATAATATCTCGCAAACTCCTATCCAACGTTTCGAAACAAAATATGTTCATCATTGGAGCCTCATCCCATATAATGAGCTTTGCTTCTCTAATCAACTCGGCAAGATGGGATTGACCATCTATCAAACACATTGTATATTCGTCCACATTGATGGGTATACCAAATCTAGAATGAGCTGTCCTATCACCTTCCATAAGTAAAGCAGCTATACCACTTGATGCAACATTAAAAAAATATCATCCTTAGATCGTATATCAGCGCCAAGAATACTCCATAAGAATGTTTTTCCAGTACCACCAACTTCATGAACAAAAAACATACCTCTCTTGTTTCAATTCACAATATCAATAATTTCTAGGAAGATACTTTTTTGTTCATCGTTTAACATACGTAACAACCTGTCGTAATCCTCTCTTTGGTCAGCACGTTTATAGTTCCTCTCATCTATGAGAAGCCTATTCTCATTATTATCCATCATAGATTGGTCTGGTTTAGGCATATTCACAATAGTTGACAGAGAGCTTCCATTAGACCTGTATTATAGAGTATTTTGATTTTAGTTGACATATTTATGATCAGAATAATAATCATAAACGTCTGTGTACACCAATATCTCTTAAAATTTTCTTATATATATTTATAAAAAATAACTATATGTGTACCTTGGTTGTTCGTACGGTTCCTTTGCAAATGCAAAATATCTTCGCACAATATATCTTTTGTAGCGACCTAGAGATCGAGAGGCATTGAAACACTTTTCGAAAGAAATAGTATAACAAACAACTTCATTAGAAATGGCCCAAAACACCATGTACTTGCCTCCTTTATAGCTAAAATATATTATTTGTCGTCATCCAATAATCCCAATGCAAAGCAGGCATCTTTAAATTCCTTGTACGCATCTTTAGCAACTGACGAATATGATCACTTTGTCATCTAAGCTCATACTTATTGCCGTTATTTGAAACCATCGAGTCTTTTATATGATCCCAAGTATTGAATTTCCCAACATTGGTTACTTTTCTAATGACATCTTAAATTTAAGACGTAAACTCATATCAAAATAGTGCATAGTACATTAGAAGTTAATTATGGGAGATTTTAAATTATGGAGCAAAGGTAACTTACCGACCAAGTAATCATCACAATAAGAGCAGTTTATTATACGATTATAATTGATAAATTCAAAGTATCATTCACCTCCAACAATCGAAATCTCAGTAATCCTGGTCTTATACAAAATAATAATCTTGTATCGATGAGTGGTAGTTTTGCATGACCCATATTGATCGACAACTTTAAATTTTCAATCTCAATCCAATCGTCAACATGAAATTTGGACACAAATTTGTCATAAACATCACCACGAAAACTATACTCCATCTTCTTACCCTATTAAATAAAACAAATTTAATCATATTACTATAAAATATGGATAAGTGGCATGTTTAAAAGATTCAGTAATTAATTAAGAATTAAAACATCTAACAAACCTGCTTATCAATTAAAACCATCTCTAGGGTTGAACCAAGGTGGAGAGATTTTTCTTCCAACAAACACAAGATTCTAACCTTGATTTTCCATTCGTATTTTGAAGGATTCTAACGTGAAACACGATCAGTCAGAGAATACATGACCATAATATAACCTGCACTAAACGAAACCAGTAATTATAATCAAATTTATATTTTCAAACATAATAAAAGCATTGAATGAAGAAATTTTTTTAAGAACCTTGGAAAATATTCGAGATTTGATATCAATCATAAACTCTGACCGACGTCTATATATAACCTTAGAGATTTCTATATATTCCTAAATATATAAAATTATTTAATAATATAAAATTTGTGTATTTATAATAATAGATATATGTAAATATATAACATATATATCTCTTCTATATGTTAATTTACTGAACAATACTCACTTACATCCTAATCTATCGATTATATAAAATCTTAATAAAAGACTAACCAAAATATATTTATTTCCATCTTTATCACTTTAAGTTTATGTTAAATATACTCATACAAATAATCATCCATTTAAGTAATTATATAAAACATATTTATATATATATATTCTTTGAGATATGTTAATTTTATTTTTCAACAATAGTTACTTACATCTTTATCATTTCAAATTTGTAAATTTTATATGAATCGTAAATTTTATCCTTTGCCAGTATGATTTTTACAAATAAAGGTATATAACAATTATTTGATTGTCTCATATGTATATTTTCTATTAAATATGTGTAACTGACCAAACTATATTAATTCTGATCTTTAGATTTAATTGGATATCTGGTGCTTGTTGAAAGCTATGGATACCTTTCGGCTAACAACGTGCACACTGAACTTTTTTTCGAAATCGAAAACGAAGAGTAAGTTTTCCTATTATAAAACTTTCTTACATATTTATCGTCTTAAATTTACCAAATTTCAAAAATTTGAAGATATACACGATTATTCCGTCATTCATTTATGTATAATTTATTAATATATTATAGAATAAATTTGAACTTTATCAGAAACCTTTATAAATAAATATTTTCATAAATCCAAGCTTTATTAAAAATTTAAGATTCTATTATACAAAAGTCATAAATTAAATAATTCTATTGTTAATAAATTAGATAAGCTTTAATGTTACAATTAAAAAAATTAGATCAAATTAAAGAAACAAATATTATAGGAATATTGTAGGGTAAAAAAATTGTCTTCTCTTTTATCTTGGCTTCCATATCATGTCTTTATGACACCAAACGGATGGGTTTAAAATTTCATCATAAGCGATTTCTTTGACTTGAGGAGCTCGTGTATTGAATATAATCCAATCTGAGAATTTAGTTGTTGTAGTCGTTGAAGGAATCATAACATCATCCTCAAGACCATCCTCATTGTAGTATTGTTTAGGTTTAACCTGTTCAATATTTTTTAAAAAAGAAAAATAATATTTAAAACATGGAATTATCATCAATTCTCATATAACATGATTATTTAAATAATCTAAATGAAATTTAAGCTAAAGATAAAAATTAAACAATTTCGTTTCTACATTCTCGAAAATATACATGGCTATTAACGATCATAGTTTTCCTGCAAATATAGCGATCCAAGTGTAATCAAATTATGAAAAAAAATTATAAGGATTAGAAATAATTTAACACGTTAATCATTCCGATTATATAAAATAATACCTGATATTAATTAGAAACAAATTTATTGATTGATTCATCTGGTCATTGATACCTATGTCAAATAGTTATTACTATTACATTAACAGGAAAATAAAAGAATAATAAGTTCCATATGTAATATCTTTCTTTAAAAAGATGAAGATAAATATAAGAATATATTATAAATATTCGATTGAAGATTTTTTTTTTTAATGTTATTATAATTTTGAGAACATAATAAAAGAATTAAATTTATAACCTCATCAAAAAAACATAATTATTATACCTTTTTTGAAAGGTGAACCAACAACAACTAAAGCTTTATGATTTATGGATCTTGCTTTCCAAGAAACCACTATACGAACAGGAAAATAAAAAGAATCAGTGATTAATCATAAAATCAGAAAATCAGAATTAAAAAAAAAAAAAAAAATTGAGAACATGATTAAATAATTAAAGGTAAAACCTCAACCAAAAAAACACAATATTATACCTTTTTTGTAAGGTGAACCAACAACAACCATAGCTTTATGATTTATGGATCTTAAATTTTTAATCTAGCCCCAAGAGTTTCTGGAAACAGAGCCGGTACTGTTATGCATTCAGAACATGACAACATTTTGCGCAATTAACAAAAGGTGGTTCACCTTGAGCTTCTTATAGCATTCCTCGAGGTTGTCACTATACAAAATAAGACCAAAATGTCTGACGATTGCCCTTCTTTGATCTCTGCCTTAGCAGTCCTAAGCCGCTTTTGAATTTGCTCCTCTTTCTCGGTTCCTCTGTTTTTTAAGAAAATAGATAGATTGATAATGATCATCCTGGAAAGTGTAATGTAAGATATCAAGAACTCGTATTGTAATTGTAAAGCCTGAATTCTACCTAGCACGGAGCCGAACTTCAAGCTCTTTCATAGAAGGGGGACATACGAATATGAATACTGCATCAAAAGAACTCGCTCTCACAGACCTTGCCCCTTGAACATCAATGTCGAGAATACATCTCTGCGTGGAGCAAAAGAGAAACTCACTGTTTAAGAATCAATCGTACATAAAGCATCATCGATCAATAATCAAAAAGATTTCTTCTATGCCTTTCCTGAATCTGTTACCACCTCAACGGACTCAATGCTGGTTCCATAGAGATTACCGTGAACAGAAGCAAACTCAAGAAACTTCCCATCATTGATTTCTTTCTCCATAAGTTTTTTTTTCAGCAAAGTGATAATGAACACCGTCTCTCTCCATAGACCTGGGAGATCGAGTTGTGTGGCTCACTGAGAACCCAAACATTGAAGGAAACTCCTTCATAAGCATTGAGATAAGTGTTCCTTTCCCAACTCCAGAAGGACCGCTTATAACCCATAACAATAGGTTTCTCAGCATTGCCTCTTACACCTTTACTCCAAGCAACAACTTCCTTCTTTGGTAATTTCTTCTGTTCCCGCACATAAGGACTATCTACCTATCAATGTTTCAACTTCAACACATAAAAGCTCCAAAACAATACTCACAAACATCATAAATTGCTGCAACAAATTACCAACCTCGAGGAACCCGATGGAGTCATTGCAAGGTGAACCTTTCTTAATAACCAAAAATCCGACCTTGTTTAAGAACAGACGCAGAGTACCCCTTGCTAGGCTTAGGACCTGTCCCAAGTAATTCTCAAATCTTTAAGATTTCTTCCTGACATGTAAAGAACAATTCTTGTCACAGAATTGCTAGAAACTACATAACACATACACCCACCAGTTGTTACTGTTCTTGTCATGGATTCGAACCCCAATGGAAAAAGAGTTCCTTTCATGATTTCCACCAATCACAAACTTCCCAAAAGAAATCTCAAATCAGATCATTATCAACCAGTTTTAAACAAACTTGGATCGAAACCGTAGTAAGTGAACTTACTGTTCGACCGCCGATATCGACTGATATGTCAGTGTTGTTGGTTTCAGATTTTACACCGACGCCATTGGAGTCTCCGTTCTCCGGATGATCCAGTAGAAAAGCTGGAGCTTCTCCCTAACGCAACAATAAAAATAGAAAAACAATCAAAAAGTTAAGGAATAATTTAACTAAGAATCAGAACAAATAAATTTTTTTTGAGAACATGTTTAAAGAATTAAACGTAAAACCTCAACAAAAAAAGTACAATTTTATACTTTTTTGTAAGGTGAACCAACAACAACCAAAGCCTTATGATTATTGGATCTTGATTTCCAAGAAACCACTATATGAACAGAAAAATAAATAGGATCAGTCGATGAATCATAAAAAACAGCAAAATCGGAATACAAATATAAATTTGAGAATGAAAGAATTATTGAAATTGATAAAACTATAAATTCAAGAGAAGAGAGTTTTTTTTTCTTTTTTTCTTTGTTGAGGTATGGTGAAAGCAAACGATAGCATTGTATTTATAATTGTAAATGACCTATCTTTTTAGGGTTTCCAGTAAGGAGGTGTATTGTCATCGGTTTTTTTTTTTCTGCAGAAGCCCATTAATTTTTAGATTAACGTCGATATATAAACAATTTAACCCCAATAATTATCTCAAATCTGTAGAATTTGTAGTATAAAACAGAACTATAGTTGTAAAGAGGGTGTTTTCCAAAAAATATAGGGATTAATTTAGCAAATTCTAGTTTTGCAAATAACTTTTTATGCAATTAGATATTCTGTCGATTTTTTTGATCTATTTTTAATGCGAAAGGTATATTTACGTCCAGGGGCAAACTATTTCAACGTCAGGGGCAATTTCATTAATGGCAAAATGGTAATCTTTTGCTGAGATTGAATGTGGGACGTTTTCACTTCTCATTTAATATAATAGACTAGGTAGTAACCCGTGCTATAGCACGGACCAAAATGTTTATTATGACTTGAAATTATTAATACAATTCATTAAATACAGTCCGCAGTGGTGCGGTTTAAAGATAATAGAAAGAAAACCGCTGCCTTCCAACTGCGGACCATTTTTATGTACAAATAAACTTGGTCCTTCCAGGCCTGCTGGCAGGCCTGTTTTTGGGACGGTCTAAACCGCTGNGACGAACAATAAAATTAAGTAAACGAAACTAAATATATCTATAAGAATGATAAAAAGTATTTTGTGGATTACATAAAAAAATAAGGATTTAGAAATTTATTATAACGTGAAATTAAATAGGAAACCCTGCAAAAAATAAGGAGTTAAATTATTCTAAGGAGAGTTGCTAGTAGAAGCATGGTCTAAAGTATGATGAAACCTAGGAGTATGGTCTAGTGTGTAAGGGTCATGGTCAGGTCTAAGTGAAAATGTGCAAGTGTGAGTGAAGTGAGGTAGTATATGTATGTGTGTGTTCTTGTAAGAAATATATCCAAGCTTAATACAATGTAGTCGTTTAAGTTAAAAAGTGTTTTTATGTCTCTCTTAAAGAAGAACAAAAACAGAGTGCATCAAAGAGAGAGAGAGGTGAAAGGAATGAAAGGAATGAAAGGAATTTAACCTTTGTGAGTGTAAACAAAGGTTAGATGTGGACCATGTGGTGAACTCAACAAGAATACTTGGAGTCGAATGGGGAATCTTCTTTCCACTCACCGAAGCTACTCGTTCAGTCGCTCTTTTTTTTGACTGATCAGTCATCGTCCCAAACTTGGAAAACCTCTCTTTAGTCTCCTCATCCCTTTCTCACTATCTCCTACTTGCCGGTCAACTCGTCTAGAAACCACTTGATCCCAAACCACTTCATACTTCAGGCGCAGTCAATGTTTCTTCAATCTCAAGTCGTAACTTATGTTGTTTCTCCATTACAACTTTGTGATTGAGGAAGCATGTAGAAGGATATACTCTAGTTAATATCCAAGCTCGATTCCTCGTGCTTGTGGTCTCCCACCATTGTTATTGATTCTATAACACTAAGCTCAAACCAATTCCAAGTGGAGTCAATATGATTTTGTTCGTTTTAAAAATCAAAACGCCGCCAGAGCCTCTCATTATTTCTCAAGTTCTAAAACACAAAAACTCACTCTAAAATGGTCTTTCTCTCTCTTGCTTCGTCCAAAATTAGTTCTTAGTTATTAGTAGTTTCGAAGGTATAACGTAGATATGTTTGCCTGAGTTTTATTACTCTTGTGCAGAGTAATAATTTGTGATCGGTTGTATCTTGAAATTCATAAATCGTGATTGTCCGAAAGCACTTACTGCTGATTTATTGAATTAAGGAAAAAAATATTATATCTTGCTTTCATGATTTATATTATGCTTTAATATTTTTCCGTTGTAATTTATTTCTGATTTTGGTATTTTAATACAATTCGTATCTTTTCTCAATTCAGTTTTTTACGCTCCTAATATTTTCTATATCTTTTAAAGATTGGTAAAACACTGCCCTCCAAAACCATGTTATCCTACAGAAACTATAAAAATCTAAGAAATATAGTATGAAAATAAATAATCAGATTCAGACTAATCTGTCAATATATCCTCTTAACGTATACTGTATATAAGTTAATCCAATACCACCAGCGATGAATATCTCTAGATCGATGATGCCGCACTTGTTGATAGCTTAACTAATAGTATGATCACTGCACTTGTTGATGACTTAATTAATATATAATTAAGGCCCCAAATTATTGATGTCCCAAGAGTTAAGCAAAACGAGAAATCTTGAACTCGAAAGACCCGAAAGATAAGAAGAGAGACAGGTCAGGGGTCTCACGCACGTGGGTTTGATTACTCTGGTGGCCTCGAGAGCTAATTTACCTTCTTTGTTGTGGAACCCATTTTAGTGATGCGTCATGACATGGGTTTAACACGTGTGCTCCTCCACTGTGTCTACATCACTCTTGAAGGAAAATATTTTATGGCAAACCCGAAGATCAACAAAAATCAGGTTTGAAAATGAAAGGTCTCACTTATATTTTATCTATGTACTTTTCCAATATGATTGATTATTCAAATTATTATGGAAGTTTCGTCTAATGTGAGATGAAATTCAACCATATTATTTCGTTAATTATTTTTTCTTATATATTATAATTTTCTCTACCAAATCGTGTGGAAGAGAGTTATCCTTTACCTAACCAAAACTTTTACGTAGAAAAGGAGAGATTTAATTTAATTTAATTTACTTTTTCAGAAAAAAGGAAAGATTCGAAGACAAGAGGTTCTTGGAGACCTCAAAATTCTATTATCTTCGGTCTAACAAGATTACGTGGCTTGATTTGGGACCTTGCATAATCTTAATTAAAGTTCTTACCTAATACAGTAATTGATTTTTAACATTGACACAATAATATATTAGATATGCCNAAAACTCACTCTAAAATGGTCTTTCTCTCTCTTGCTTCGTCCAAAATTAGTTCTTAGTTATTAGTAGTTTCGAAGGTATAACGTAGATATGTTTGCCTGAGTTTTATTACTCTTGTGCAGAGTAATAATTTGTGATCGGTTGTATCTTGAAATTCATAAATCGTGATTGTCCGAAAGCACTTACTGCTGATTTATTGAATTAAGGAAAAAAATATTATATCTTGCTTTCATGATTTATATTATGCTTTAATATTTTTCCGTTGTAATTTATTTCTGATTTTGGTATTTTAATACAATTCGTATCTTTTCTCAATTCAGTTTTTTACGCTCCTAATATTTTCTATATCTTTTAAAGATTGGTAAAACACTGCCCTCCAAAACCATGTTATCCTACAGAAACTATAAAAATCTAAGAAATATAGTATGAAAATAAATAATCAGATTCAGACTAATCTGTCAATATATCCTCTTAACGTATACTGTATATAAGTTAATCCAATACCACCAGCGATGAATATCTCTAGATCGATGATGCCGCACTTGTTGATAGCTTAACTAATAGTATGATCACTGCACTTGTTGATGACTTAATTAATATATAATTAAGGCCCCAAATTATTGATGTCCCAAGAGTTAAGCAAAACGAGAAATCTTGAACTCGAAAGACCCGAAAGATAAGAAGAGAGACAGGTCAGGGGTCTCACGCACGTGGGTTTGATTACTCTGGTGGCCTCGAGAGCTAATTTACCTTCTTTGTTGTGGAACCCATTTTAGTGATGCGTCATGACATGGGTTTAACACGTGTGCTCCTCCACTGTGTCTACATCACTCTTGAAGGAAAATATTTTATGGCAAACCCGAAGATCAACAAAAATCAGGTTTGAAAATGAAAGGTCTCACTTATATTTTATCTATGTACTTTTCCAATATGATTGATTATTCAAATTATTATGGAAGTTTCGTCTAATGTGAGATGAAATTCAACCATATTATTTCGTTAATTATTTTTTCTTATATATTATAATTTTCTCTACCAAATCGTGTGGAAGAGAGTTATCCTTTACCTAACCAAAACTTTTACGTAGAAAAGGAGAGATTTAATTTAATTTAATTTACTTTTTCAGAAAAAAGGAAAGATTCGAAGACAAGAGGTTCTTGGAGACCTCAAAATTCTATTATCTTCGGTCTAACAAGATTACGTGGCTTGATTTGGGACCTTGCATAATCTTAATTAAAGTTCTTACCTAATACAGTAATTGATTTTTAACATTGACACAATAATATATTAGATATGCCAAATCAATATATCCAGAAACCATGCGTGCCTAAGCCAAATGCTGACTACCTGCTAGTCATTACCCAATCACCGGTAGCCACGCTTGCCTTCGACAAAAGAGTTCCTAGAAAGAATATACCATATCCGTAAGAGCTATGAACTGTAGATGGTCAAAATAATGAGGATTTTTGTCAAAATATACAAGATCTAAGTCACAAATACGTAACTTTTTTAGACAGCTAAATCTCTCGTATATGCATGTTTGAGTTATAGTACAAAGGATGATCATTTGGAAATTTCAACCTCATTTATGTTAAATTTTCAATTTAGATTAAATATTTTAAAAGGATGATTTGAGATATGGCATGCAAAATGTAAATGTTTCGTACGTAAAATTTGTATTTGTACTGTGACGATGATATTTTAACGTGTAGAATGTTATAAATATCTTTACATCTTAAATTATTTTTCAGATAAAAGTTGTGACCCATATTTAAAATAACATTTAAGTTTTATCAGTAAAGTTTTTTTGGTCAAATTCTTATTTTAAAAATTTCTGTTGAAGAAGTTTTATCAGTAAAAAAACTATTATTCTCGCATTCAAATATCAAGTCGCGAATCGCGATATTTAAGAAAGGAAAAAAGATGGCTAGCTACATGAAGTATAGGTGAATACATGGCCACACATACCAACTATATTATTGTATACTCAACTACACGAAATATATGTATTACATGACCACATGCATGAACTATATGACGTCATGTGTTCAACACTATAAACATACAATCTGGTACACTGATTGATTAATTCCGGTGAAGACCGGTGTTGACTCCGGCGTTGACCAAATTTTTTTCTAAAATTAAAAATAAAAATAAGAAATTATTATATTAAATCATTTATGGTTTGTATTAATTAAAAAATATTCTATTCAATATCTAAATATTTTTATATATTTCTTAAATATATCTTAAATGTAAAATAGAAAACCCAAACCTTAAAAAAAATTCTAAAAATTAATTTAACATATTGTAATTGTGTAAAAGAGGGTAAAAATGAAAATGTTCATATGTTAAAAGTAAATATTGTGAATTTTTTTGTTGTTGTTTATATGTTAATTCAATATCTAAAGATATTTTTAATATATTTCCTAAATATATCCTAAATGTAATATAGAGAACCCAAACCTTAAAAAAAATTTCTAAAAAATAATTTAACATATTGTAATTGTGTAAAAGAGAGTAAAAATGAAAATGTTCATATGTTAAAAGTAAATATTGTTAATTTTTTGTTGGTTATATGTTATTTTGAGTTTGTAAATTTTAAAGTAAAGAGTGTCTAAACTTTTTTATAACATTTACCATGCAAAATTTAGAGTAAAGAGTCATATACTCAATCTTTTGCATATTATTTTCTAATGAAAGTAGTTGAATTTAATTTTATTGATTTTGTAGTAATTAAATAATCTGATTATGAGAGATTTATATATATATACATATATATCTTGAAAATAATTATAAATTGTTTTTATATCTTAAAAAATAATTATAAATGATTTTTATTTAACTATTTACTTTAGCTTGAAAAATAAAAAGTAATTAATTATAAGAATGAATATATTAGAGATATATATAAAATATTTGGATATTAAATAGAAAATGTCTTTTAATCATGAAAACCCATAAATAATTTACTATAATAATTTTTTTTTTAATTTAAATTTTTTTAGTGTTGGTCAACGCCGGAGTCAACGTCGGTCTTCGCCGGAGTCAACTGACCGGTGTACTAGATTATATGTCTATGATGTTGACTGCATAACATCATATAGTTCATACATGTGGTCATGTAATATATATACTTTGTATAGTTGAGTATACAATACTATACTTGGCATGTGTGACCATGTATTCACCAATACTTCGTGTAGCTAGCTATCTTTTTTCCTTTAAGAAACACCTCGCAAGTTGCAATAAAGAAGACAAAAATACACTGAGTTATAGTATATAATAATAAGACAATGATATAATATAACAAAGCTAACATCTTTCCTCAATCCACACACATATCCGATCTCTATATATATCATTCTCCTACACCTAACCTTACCATATTCGTTTTGAGATCAATTAGATCCAAACCTTCTTAAAATAGTAAATCAAGAACACTAAAAAACTAATCATGTTCCCTTTCTTGAAGCATCGGTCGAGGTCTGTCCACGGTGAAGATGCACCGTCGTCTCCAGAGTCCAAAGCCACCGTATCCGCAGCAGTGACTGGAGGCGCGTGTACTATACTCACGGTGTGGAGAAAATCGCTTTTGGTGAGTTGTGAAGGATTCACGGTGATAGATTCAAATGGAGATTTAATTTACCGGGTCGATAATTATGCCCGAACCCGGCCCGGAGAACTCATCCTCATGGATAAAGATGGAAACTCCCTCCTCCTCATGCAACGTACCAAGGTAAATATATACACACATTAATTACAATTAACTTCTTTTATATGAATGTGTTTTAGACAATTATATGAATTGTACCACGTCTACAAGATTATAATGGGCTTATTCGTTTGGTTGACGCTGGCGGCTGCGGCAGCGGCAGCGACAGCGGCTGCGTTTATGTTTTTAACCGCTGAATTGAAACAACGTTTAAAAATATTAGACGCAGGTCGTAGCGTTTGCCGCAACGTCATGACGCAGGTACCTGCGGCAAGCAAACGAACAACCAAACCTGCGTCTGCCGCAGCCGCAGCGGCAGCCAAACGAACAAACCCAATATCACATACACCTCCTCTTAGAAGGTTATAATATCACATTATATTAGATTGTCAAGAATAAACCACGTCTACACAATCTGGATCTCACAATTACAAAGATTTGAATCTGAATTAACATACACCTTCGAAACTTGACTGATACAAAAAGGTAGAAATACTTTTAAGATTGTAAGAATTCAGTTTCTATCGTCCTTATTACCGATCACTCTTACTATAAGTATTGAATCAATTTGCTTACTATCTTTAGAAGTGTGATAATTTGTAAATACTTGAGAGGTCGCGATATGTTGATAATTATTGTAATCGATGAATGTAGAGCATTTTCCTTTCGCTGATAGACATTTTTTAGCCGATTTTGTAGAAGACGTTTTGTTTTTAGCGATTGAAGATATGCATGAATGAAGATATTATGAATACTCTAGTATAAATTAAGATTGAGTAGGACCAACTACACAACCGTGACACCGTCCACAATAGGTCACGTCAAAATTATATAAGTATTCTGCATGTGGCCAATTCTATTGGCAAAAATTTTGTATAACCCGTCATATTCATTGGGAATATTTTTATATACAAAACTTCATTCAGCATAAAAGATTTGACTATAAAAGTATTCATAATCATAATTGTGCATATAACTACGTCTAGCTAGAATCTCCGAGTATTATATGTTTGACTTTTAATGTCACCAAAATCTACTTTTGACTCACGTGACTACACTGTCGATCTAGATATCCATTTGTACTCATTGCAATTTTATAGACAATGAAATGAAAGGTATTTATAATTAAAACAAAAAAAGCTTTATAGACAATAGTCAATGCCACTTTACAGACTATAGACACTATTTTGAATCGTTTTAAATGTTATAGTCATCATGATCACTTATTAAAATTACCTTTGTATTTTTCAGAAAATTGCGCTTGTAAATAGTTGGGGAATATATGAAGCAAATGATACAAATGGAGAAACAAAAATACCGAAGTGTCCGATCTGGTACATGAGGAAGAACTTAAAGATGAATATTCTGAGCAATAAATCCGACATATTAGCATATGTATTTTCAGGATCGTTCGATAAGAAGAATTATTACATCGTCAAAGGATCGTACAAATGTAAATCATGTAAAATTGTGCACGTCCCATTGAAAAAGACAGTGGTGGAGATCAAAAGGAAAGAGGTCAGAACCAAAGGAATTCAGTTCGGTTCAGATGTTTTTGATCTTGTTGTTAGTCCTGGTTTTGACACTGGTTTGGCAATGGCTTTGGTTTTGTTATTAGACCAAATGTTCTCTTGATATAAAGCTATAAACCAGTTTTTTTTTCCCTTTCTTTTTGAAGTCAAATTGTATAGCACTATTTACAGTATCACTAAAATATCAAACTTTTAAGTTACATAATATTTCCATACGTTAGCAAAACTATGTTGATTTTACATTAATCTCTTTGAAATAATACAATGTTTTATTTTTATTTTAATTTTGATTTATTTTTTAAATATAATATGGCATGACATATTGTTGTAATTTGATTGGTTGACTAAGAGGGGATAAATAAGAAGAGGTGAATCCAAGAATTTTTCTTAAAATATCCCAGAACCAATGTATCACTTGCATCAAGAAGGCTAATCTTAATATCCTCTTTGAGATTTAGCAGATCTGAAGCTCATTGAAGGTTAAGAAGCCACCAACATAAACCTCAACTTATTTTATTTTACTACAGGAATCTTCTTTGTCACCTAATTTCGAAATAGAGACAATGAATTATATTTAAGTATGATCACACATTTGTGTAGTCAATATGAAAGTTGTAAAGTCCAACGAAGCCTCATGAATTTTTTTTTTTTTTTTTGCAACTACTTCAAAAGATTATTTTATAAACGTTTTTTTTTATATATATCAGAAACATAGAGAATAAAATGAGGCCTAAAGCAAAATACAATTGAGGCCCTATTTTGTTTTGAAAAATTATTTTCATAAAGCCGTAATTTATTTTCAACTTCAAAAGTTATTGTTTAATAATCTAAGTTTAGTACTACTTAGTAATGTATATGTACATTTTATGCAAAAAGTCTCTAAAATAGGCACATATGAAAGACAATTGATTTAAAATGACTTATGGCGTAATAATATTTAGTCTTTACATACATGTTTCTATATTAATATTTTTGAAGTACATTTTGGTTTATGCCCTTTAAATTTTACTTATTTAATTTGCTTTTTATAACATTAACCCCTAAAACAATTCCATAAATAACATTGGAGAGAAACTCAAATACTAAACTTTCTTAAATTGACCAACATTTGTTACATTTATTGCCATAAGATCTTAACAACATCGATATATTCCGATTTTTCCAAAAACAACTATACCCATTAAAGTTTTAACCCATTAAATCTCCAAAACTATTTTTATGGATGTTAGAATCTCTCAAATTTAAATGATATACAACAGATTTTTCATAACAAAAGTTTACAATATCGATAATTATATTAACATTAATAAATTTCCTAAACCGAAAATCCAATTATAAAATGTCACATTAAATATGTTGAAAACCCCCATATAATTTGGTTTATTTTTTATTTTTGAGGAATTACCAAAAAAAAAAAAAAATTCTATTAATTATCATAAACTATATATATTGACATGGAAAAATTATAAACTAAAAAAATATGCTAATTTGGTAAAACAATTAACATAATTAAACTTCATAAAAAACTTATTTTGATTATTTTTTTACGAAAAACTTATTTTGATTTTGGTGAGACGGGTTGGCATTAATCCCATATAAGGAGTTAAGTGGAATTGTTTTTTTTTTTAAACACTTTTAGATGTGTATCAGGAAATAAATGTATTACAAGACAATATATATACCACATGGGTTAAAACCTTGAAAACACTACAAAAATCCTATACTTTGAATACTTATATCAAATACCTATAAAATTTTATATTTTTAAAATTAATAAATAATAATAAAATAGCAAATAAATACAATATAAATTTTAAATTCCCTGAGAATTTGTTAAAAATGCCCCTTTTGATATACCCCTTTTCAAAAATACCCTCTTTTCTGGCCATTTTTATTTATGCCCTCTTTTAATTTTTAATGACCATTTTACCCTTAGATGAAAATTATTTTATTCAATAAAAAGAAAAACAAAATTTTCCCGCCAAAAAATTTCCGACATATTTTCCCGCCAAAAATTTTTCAAAAAAATTTTCCCGCCAAAAATTTTTCAAAAAAATTTTCCCGCCAAAAATTTTTTTGTCAAAAAGCTTTTGATAAAAAGTTTCGAAAAAAAAATTTTTCCCGCCAAAAAAAATTTACAAGGTTTTTAAAAGGTTTTATAAGGTTTCTACCTTATAAAAGCCTTATAAACACCTTGTAAAGGCTTTTACAAGATTTTTTAAAGAGTTTTAAAAGGTTTTTTAAACAACTTGTAAACGCTTTTACAAGATTTTTAAAAGGTTTTTAAAAGGTTTTAAAAGGTTTTTAAAAGGTTTTTAAAAGGTTTTCAAATGGTTTTTAAAAGGATTTTTAAAAGGTTTTTAAACACCTTCTAAACCCTTTTACAATGTTTTTAAAAACCTTGTAAAAGTTTTTATAAAATTTTTAAAAGGTTTTTAAACACCTTTTAAATGCTTTTAAAAAGTTTTTAAAAGCGTTTACAAGGTGTTTAAAAAGCTTGTAAATGCTTTAAAAGGTTTTTAAACACCTTTTAAAGCATTTACAAGCTTTTTAAAAGCATTTACAAGGTTTTTAAAAGCGTTTACAATGTGTTTAAAAACCTTTTAAAAACCTTGTAAACGCTTTTAAAAGTTTTTTAAAAGCATTTACAAGGTTTTTAAAAGGTATAAATTTCAATATTTTTGGCGGGAAAATTTTTCGATTTTGGCGGGAAATTTTTTTTTTTTCGGGAAAAATTTTCGATTTTGGCAGGATGACAAAACATTTTTTAAAAACCTCATGAAACGAAGCCTGTCGCATTTTTAAAACCCTGTCGCATGTTGTAAAGTGCAACGAAGCCTCATGAAACATTTTTTTTTTTTTTTTTTTT
>NC_025686.1:20025342-20043390 GCF_000633955.1 Camelina sativa | reverse complement strand
TATATATATATATATATATATATCAGAAACATAGAGACTAAAATGAGGCCTAAACCTAAATACAATTGAGGCCCTAATTTGTTTTTAAAAATTATTTTCATAAAGCCGTAATTGATTTTCAACTTTAAAAGTTATTGTTTAATAGTCTAAGTTTAATACTAATTAGTAATGTATATGTACCTTTTATGCAAAAAGTCTCTAAAATAGGCACATATGAAAGACAATTGATTTAAAATGACTTCTGGCGAAATTATCTTTAGTCTTACGTACATGTTTTAAATAAGAAAGAAAGATGTTTAAATTAAGAATTTAATACTAATGGACCTTATTGGGCCTTCTTTATATAATTATAATCCATCTAGATCTATCGAGATAAACCACAAAGCCGTTTAAGATAAAATGCTTTTGCTTTTGTGTTTGTTTATAGGCCCTTGTTTATATTGCCAACTATTAGAAAGAAATATATCATTTTTAATCCTGAAAAATGCAGAATCGTTAGATATATGATGAATCAACGGTCGAACCATATACAATAGTAACCGTTAAAGAAACGCGTTATGTCGGCGATATACATACATATCGATATCGGGGTTAAAGAAACGCTTTAATTTTTCTTCTCCGTCTAGTTCAATCGGCTGGTTAAAGATATCGCACAAGACTAGTTCAATCGGCTGGGATTCTTCTCCGTCTTGATTATTTGGTAATTAAGGTTCATTCCTCTGATCCTCTCTTCGTGTTTTTTATTTTTAGGGTTTTCAAATTGACTAATTGTTCTTATGTGTTGTACAGATCTAGGGTTTGTTTGTTCTGTTTGGTTTGATTCGGCCCAAAACTATTTAATCGGCGGCTTGGTTTCTTCTTCCTCCTCATGGTTAGATTTCTTCCTCTGATACTCGCTTAGGATGATGATGAATAAAGCTTTTGTAATTGTAGATTATGGCTTTCTATAATTCCGTGGATTTGCTGAGTTTTGGGTCATGAAGTGCATATGAGATCGATGTAACTTCTTTTTGTTAATCTTTGACATTCCTCAACGTATAGGTGGCTTCATTTGCTTTTTAACTTTGAGCACATGACTGTGTTTTTGCATATCACATTGACATGGTTGAAGATGAGCTCATGCGATTTGGTCATAAATCTATCATCGGCAAACATTTTGTTATCTAACGAGTATAGTCCACATCCGCTAGTCTGGGAATTTGGTAGTGGGGTATTTAGTCATGGTCTCATCTCTCTTATTTCTTTCCAAGTATTTGGAAAATTGCTTGCGTTGGTTTCATACATGTGTAAATGATTTGTTCTAGAACTCAAAAAATGTTCATTTGTGTCTGTATGATTTGCAGTAGCTTACCTCAAGGAGCTACTGGCAAAGGAAGGGTATTTAATAGTATCAGTGCCGTACAATGTTACATTTGATCATGAACAAGCTTCTAAGCAGGTTTATGAGAGGTTCAATTCCTGCTTGGACACGATTGTCTCATATGGAATTCCAACTTCAAATTTGAAGCCTCAAGATCTAGCTGACCTTCCTCTTTTCTCAGTTGGTCACAGGTGGGGAAAAAACTTTTTTCACTTCTTTCCTCAATTCAATGTGTTCACTTATTCTATACGTGTTTTTTTTTTTTTTGCTCAACCCTATGAATTTTCTAAATGCTGACTACTGTGAACTTTTTATACAGTAATGGTGCACTGTTACAAGTTTTGACCGGAAGTTATTTTGCTGAGAAGATACCAAAGGTTAGGTTACTTGTGAGCTAAAATTTTCAATATCAGTAAAATCAGCAAAGATTTGATAACCAAGATACCAAAGGTTAGTTACCTTTTTATTTGTCTTAATTCTAAGCAAGCGTGACAAATATGTTATATCTCTCCTGAAAGGTTAATGCCAGCATTTCATTTAACAATAAATCAGCAACCGAGGCAGTTCCATATTTTGAGCAGGTAATATCACCATTGGTTATGACTAGTCTCTTAAGCTTTGCTTGGTTTAGAATGTGTATTAGTTAATTGTCATTGTTCTCCTACATTTTCCTATTTAAACCTTCATTATATGACTCCGAAAGAGATCCCATGATACAAATAAAGTAGCTAAACGTTCTTATTTGCCTGATCTTATGGCTGGGGTTATTATCTTCACAATATTTGTTAATGTGTCATTTTTTTCTGGTGACAATTGATTTGATTCTATACTACTACGAAGCTTATTGAACTGTTTTTGATTCAAATGTTTTATTCACTTAGTGAGAACTCTATTCTTTAGCAGGGATTATTATATGGCTTTGCTTGCGTTGTATCATCATCACCAAGAGAGTTAATGTTTTATAGAGATAAACTTGTTCATTGTTTATGGTCATTTAATTCTGATTATAGAGATGACACTAAATCAGGTTCTTTGAATTATGATACAATGGTTTGTAAAGCACGTAATGGGGCTAACAAGCTTAGCTCTCTGTTTGAAGGAATGGCATTATCAGTCATTTGCTAGGCCATTAGGTCTTGGATTGTCTTCGTGTTTGCATATGAGTTCTATACCACTGGAATGGTCTGACTAACAAGCTTAGCTCTGTGTTTGAGTAACGGTATTTTCAGTCATTTGCTAGGCCATTGCTGTATTGTAGCATTTTATTGATGGTGTGCGTTCGTTTACGGCTCTGAATTTGGTATATACATAGTTTTTAAGTTCATTTTATTTGGTCTTGTTTTTAATTATTAGAGACTGTTGTAAAGTTATATTCATTTTTTTTTGGAAGGTGGGCTTCAATAGCTTTGACTACTGTTATCATTCTTGAGTTACAGTTCCCAGGATACTTACAAACTCAATGTCGGTTTTAGATTGTTGTTCTCTGATTGCATTTTTCAGTCACTAGGATTTGTCTCTTTTTCATTTGTGATTTATCTATCATGTTCATGTTTTAGTTAAGCGGTACCTTCATGTTTTCACGTGTACAAGGTAACTCCTTCCTTTTGTTTTCGTGTTTCCAAGTTTTTGAGGACTGAAATCAAATGGGGTACAATTGATCAGTCCACTTCTGTTCGGATTTATTGTTTTTATTTTATTTAAGGAATTGACTTTTGTATCATCTTGATTTTAGAATCAAGATTTTTTGTTTTGTTTTTGTGTTCTTGATCCAACAACAAAAAAATTATTCACTTTAATAAGAATCCAGATCCGTTTTTGGTTTTGGTTACTTGGTCTGCAGATTCTTAGTTTTGGGGCTTTTAAGTTTTGATGTTCGTTTTTGTTTTCTTTTTAAACCCAAAACAGATCATTGACAGACATTAATCTAATAGTGTTCTGTCAGATTCTATTTTGGGGACATTGTCCCGAGCAAAATCGTTAACTGTTGGCTTGGTAGTGCATGCATGTTGGGAATTGGAAAAGAGGTTGCGTTTTGTTGGATACGGCTAAATAAGTCTTAAGACAAAAGACATAGAACCAAAGAGTTCTCAAAGTTTGGTACCCTCGGCTTGTAAAAACCATAAGACATGAATAGAGAACCAAAGAGTTTTCTCAAAGTTGGGTACCCTCGGCTTATAAAAACCATAAGACATGAATAGAGAACCAAAGAGTTCTCTCAAAGTTTGGTACCCTCGGCTTGTAAAAACCATAAGACATGAATAGAGAACCAAAGAGTTCTCTCAAAGTTTGGTACCCTCGGCTTGTAAAAACCATAAGACATGAATAGAGAACCAAAGAGTTCTCTCAAAGTTTGGTACCCTCGGCTGATAAAAACCATAAGACATGAATAAAGAACCAAAGAGTTCTCAAAGTTTGGTACCCTCGGCTGGTAAAAACCATAAGACATGAAGTAAGAACCAAAAGGTTCTCAAAGTTTGGCACGCTCGGCTGGTAAAAACCATAAGACATGAAATAAGAACCAAAAGGTTCTCAAAGTTTGGCATCCTCGGCTGGTAAACCATAAGACAAAGGAGTCAAAAGACATTGGAAGGGTAGTGCATGCATGTAAGGAAATGAGTTGCGATATGTTGGATGAGCGGACTAAAGAAAATCTTAAGACAAGATTGTGACTTGTTTGATTGACCAGAACTTGGAACAACGTACGGCTTAAAGAAGTTTAGCCCACGAGGTAAGTATATACATTCACCTAAAATGAAGACTAACAAATTCTTTTTTCTTTTCCTTTCAGGTATGTGCTTTAACACAAGATTGTGACTTGTTTGATGGTAAAATTGACCAGAACTTGGACCAATGTACGGCTTAAAGAAGTTTAGCCCAGCGAGGTAAGTATATACATTCACATAAAATAAAGACTAACAAATTCTTTTTTCTTTTCCTTTCAGGTATGTGCTCTTCAAGTTAAGGTGTTCAGATTGTCAAGACTTTTGATAGGTATATGCTTTCAAACCTTTTTATTTTTGTTTTAAGTGCATTCCAAACTTGTTTGTAATTAGTATATGAAAATCACAAGTGAGAGATGCATACAACATCCTGTACTCCAAAGTGGTAGTTTCTGGTGCTTTTATCAACCCTTTAATGAGCTTTAATGATGACACAGTTGGGAACAGATTCCAATTTGAGAGACTTGGTATTGTTTTTCAGTTTGAGAATCATAAAAATTGCTTGCTTTTCTAGATGAGCACATTGTGTATTTTGATTTTACTATTCTCTATGTTTCAGTGCTTGTGTATCGTAAGCTCTCTCATTATATATAGTGGATGTAGAGTCTCTCGTAGATATTTTAACTTATGTAGATTGTGTTTGTGTTCCTTGAACCTTGAAAGTATTTTTTTGCCTTGTGCTCTAAAACTTTTGTGATCGTTTTAAACATGTGAATGACATCCTAGGATTTTGCATCATCCACTGAGTAAATGTTGATTTTACTTTGGCTTTTGAAACATTATATTGTGTGTTGAAAATACTTAATATCTCTGTTTTGGTATTTGTATGTGTAAATATTTTTTTTTCACTTAATGAAATAGATGCATTTTGGGATCTACTGTAGTTACTTATTTTTAAATGTCTGTGATAGTACTGCACACTATGGTAATAATATTATTGAATCTCAAATGTTTGTTTTTCGTTATGCTCTAAACCTTGGTGATTGTTCTAAGCATGTGAAACCACATTATGGAATTCTGCATTTACTATTATCTTATACACTAACTGAATTATGGTAATAAAATTAATCTTGAATGTCTTTGTTTTGCGTTATTCTCTAAACCCTTGGTGATTGTTCTAAGCATGTGAAACCACATTTTGGAATTCTTCATTATACTCTAATGAATACTGTGTTAGATTCTATATTTTATACCCCTTGGCTTGAGTGTTTACTATATCTATACACTAACTGAAAATGTCATAACTTCTCTTGTTTTACGAAATAGATGAATATAGTTGAGACTCGTGCAGATTATGATAGTATTTTAGTTAAATCATGAATGGATATGTTTCGTGTTATATTCTCAATCCTTGGTGATCGGTACGAACATGTTAACTGACAATCTCAAAATTTGCATCATACACTTGTATGATTATTATGTTAGTTTTTACCTCTTATTGTACTCTCTGCCTTAATCTTTTTACAACACTAGTGCCTATCTTTTGGTCTCTTATTTTTTTGCAGTTGGAACTCTATCGAATGTTTTGTGTATTTAGTTAGAATGCAATGTGTATTATTTCTTTATTTTGTTATATGCGTTTTGTTTTAATCACACTTTTCTTTATGATTGATGTCAATATTCAGTTGTAGCCTTTCGGTATATATCTATTCTATTTTTACCTTTCAATTTTTGATGTTGTTGTTGTTTGTGTTAAACGCACAACTTGAATTTCAATGTTAGTTTTGTTGAAAAACGTAGTTTCTGTATGGTCATGAACATACATAAAATACAGCTTTTTAGCTGTGTTAGATTATAAAATATGAACACCGTTCTAGCATTTTGGTCGGTAGTCCGATAATTATTTTATCATCATTCTTTGGATGGTATATCATTTTGCGTGTCGAAATAGTTAAGTGTGGTAAATTATACCAAATTAAAGATATACTATCAATTTTTATGATTGGTGATGAGGATGTAGATATAACTTGAAATTTTAATCGTTTGTTTAATGCTTGATATTTTATATGATTAAACATATAACTTGAGGTTGAACACTACTTATAGTCTTATACCACCAGATTTAAGTTAGTTATTCAAAGAAACTTGTATTCATGGGTATTTTGTTTTGGAAGTTATCATATTCCATTAGAAGATGGAACCGAAAACATAATAATTTTTTTACTAAAAAGATTAAAGAGAAAATAGTCTAATGCACTTTTTTTTTTTTTTTTTTCACTGAAAGGATTATATTGATTGAAATTAAAGTTCGGTAAGGTTACAAATCACAAGATAAAAGATGAGAATGAAATTTCAGAGACACAATGATCTTTCCATAACATACAACTAGAAGAGGAAAGGATTTTACCGATACACTGTTTAAACCAAAGACATCTTGTCTCGAGACTGATTGAGCTCTCGAAGGACCATAGGGAATCCGCATACCGATTGGTGTTCACGGTCTTCAGCACAGATGGCATAACAAATGGCATAACAAGAGAATGAAACTTGGCTTTCTCCGCATAAGATGCATCTTTCTCTATAAGTGCTTTGTCAAGGGTCTCTCGGGATTTAACCGTAAAATAAACTAGACCCACTTGAACCTTTCAACGCCACAGAGAACAAGTAATTAAGCTAGGGAAATCTTAATTCTAAAAGTTCTAACCCAACACTAACCAAAGCTCAATCCCCTGACTAACAAAGAATTATAGTCGAGGATGAGAAACTTAGCCCAAACAAGGGAATCTACAGCCCATACAGGGAAGCTACAGAACCTGAGCAACTGATGATACAGATCTTAAACGGTTACAATCTGATCAGAGCAAACAGGAGACACAAGAGGAAAGCAGTAGAGAAGAAGAGATACCAAGATAGAGAAGATTCGAGATCGGCTTAAGCAAAGAATTGTCGATGAAGAAAGAGGAAAGAACCGTCGCTATAAGAAATAGGAGCCTCCACTTCGCGTATACTCACTAGAAAGAATCAGCGGTCATAACTGAGCCTATCCAAAAATCCCTTCCGTGAATCGCGAACACCAGCGGCACCCCGAGCACCTCAGCAACCAACAGAACCTATGAAACGGGAACCAACAAACTCGCTAGATCTGAACCTCCACATCTACAGAACTCCTCACCAAAAACCTCCACGCTTTACCAACCGCATGATACAATAACAAGGACTAAAAAACTAAGCAAGAATGTAAAAGAGGTGACCGACGCCGGCGCTATATGAGCCGCCACGCGCCGGTCAAAGTTTTAACGGAGGCTTTGAGAATGAGAGGCGGCGAGAGAGAAAATTAGGTTTTAGAGAGAGGGTTACTTTGGCAACCAGGAGTCTAATGCACACAAACTTATAAAATTGTGTATAAATTTATATATATAGATAAAACAAAATCAGGATGATACTATAAACTCCAAAATCTATGTTGAACTCTCTACTTCAAAACTCAAACATAAGTTACCCCCAAACACTTAAAACATGATAGTTTTTTTTTTCAAATTATATATTACATATTTCTATTGCACATTTTTAGACTACCGTTTACAAGCGTAAAGACTGAACTTTCAAATGAATTTGAATAAAAATTTATTGAATGCTAATAAATAAAATGAAAACTATGTTTTTGCTTTAAATATATAAACAGTAAATATTTTAGCTACAAATTATTGAAAAGAAATTTTGAAAGATATTCTTCTCCTTTTTTAAAAAAATCTCTAGCTCCACTCATTGTTTTAAATTAATGGTAAAAGGGCTTTTTGGTGTGTAAAAGATATAAATATATGTAACGAATTTAAGTTAATGTGGGCATACGGAAACTTTTGGAGATATTTGCTAGATAAGAAAAATAAAAAAAATTGTAAGCAAAAATCTATAAGGTGTAAAAGAAAAATTCTGCATTCACACATATTTGGGCTTTAACGTGTTTGTGAATATAAAACTAATTAAATAATTACATATTATTTTTAATTTAAAATTTCACTTACAAATATACAAAGAAAAATATATTGATTTATGAAAGTTAATATAAGTAAAATATTTTTAAAAAGGTTATAAATTATCAATGAATAAAACTAAAGAACATAAATATAACTTAATAACGAAATCATATAGTATTATTATAATAATTTAAACAGCAAGCTTTCTATAGTTGTTATAAAAAAGAACAAATTACTCTTGAGTTATCTCCTGTTCGATAACAAAGGACTTAATTTGCAATAATTATAGATTTATATATATTCGTAAAAATTATAACAAATTAGCGAATATCGTGATGTGTGATTTTTTATAGATATCTAAGTGACGCAGTCGGAAACTCTAGGATTAGCAAGCACTAAACCTAGTTAGAAATCAAGTTCTCAAACGTGAACTTGATTAAGAGAAACTCTGGAAATCCACCATATTAGAGAAGAAAACTCTCTGCTTTTTATTAATTAGAATCAAAAACTGTCTTTCCATAACCTAGACTCTCTCTATATATAGAGAAGAAACTCAAAACACAAAATAGAAAACTCTAAACAGAAATAGAAAACTAACATAAGTAGATATCAAAAGAAAAGTTAAATTCACTAAATCCTCCCTACGTTAGTCTCCTCCACCTCCGAAGAATCTTGTCCTCAAGTTCTCTTCTAGATATAGAACTCCCATCTTTATGATACTCATAAATGTCAGCGACATTAAAAGTACTCGAAATGTTCATCGATTATGGGAGATTCAGAACATAAGCATTGTCATTGATCTTCCGTAACACCTTGAATGGACCATACTTGCAAGGCTTCAGCTTGCTGTAGGTACCAACTGGAAATCTCTCTTTACGCAGGAACACCATCACTTCATCACCTTCTTTGAAAACTTTGAGTCTTCGATGTTTATCAGCAACAACCTTGTTCTTCTGTCCAGTAGCTTCTAACTTAACCTTAACAGCTTCTTTAACAGCCAAAACTTCTTCAGCCATGGTTTCAGCTGATGCACTAACTCCACGAGTCTTAGACAACTTAACCAAATCAACCACATGTCTAGGAACAGAAGTATACACTAGAGAAAAGGGTGATTTCCCTGTCGCAGAATGGAAAGCACTGTTGTAAGCAAATTCTATTTCAGGCAAAGCTAAATCCCACTGTTTTGGTTTACCCCCACAAATACTTCGAACCATATTTCCCAAAGTTCTATTAGTTACTTCAATTTGTCCATCTGTTTGAGGATGAGCTGTAGAACTTCGATTAAGAGCTGTTCCAAACATCCTCCAAAGAGTAATCCAAAAATGACTTAGAAACTTTGTGTCCCTATATGAAGTAATCGACTTAGGAACACCGTGAAGGCGCACCACTTCCCTGAAAAACAATTTGGCTATGTTGGATGCATACGCAGTCTTCTTATAAGCAAAGAAATGCGTCATCTTAGAAAATCTGTCAACTACCACAAACACAGAATCCACACCTTTCTGTGTACGAGGCAATCCCAACACAAAATCCATAGCCAAGTCTTGCCAAATATCATCAGGAACAGGTAAAGGCATATAAAGTCTATGTTCTGCGAATAGCCTTTCGATACTTGACAAATATAACACCTTTTGACAATGGCTCCAACATCTCTCCTTAAGTGTGGCAAAAAATATCTCTCCTCTAGGCTAGCGATAGTATTGTCTCTTCCCAAATGACCACTAAGACCACCCCCATGCAAATCACGGATCAACTTCTCTCTTAGCGATGAGCAAGGAATGCACAATCAATCTCCTTTAAACAAGTAGCCTTCTCAAATATGAAAATCTGAAGAAGGATGCTTCTCATTGCATTTGGCCCATAGTTACTTGAATTCAACATCACTCTCATACAATTCCTTCATAAACTCAAATCCCACAATCTCTTGTGTTAAAGTAGCTAGCAATGACACCCTCCTACTCAAGGCATCAACCACCTTATTAAGCGCACCTGATTTATGCTGGATTATAAAAGGAAATTTCTGCAAGAAGCTAACCCAACGAGCATGCATTTTGTTAATCACTTTTTGGCTGTGAAGAAATTTCAAAGCTTGGTGGTCAGTGAAAAAAATGAACTCTCTCTGAATCAATTAATGCTCCCTCTGCCTTAGGACTCTAAATACTGCAAAGAACTCTTGATCATAGGTACTCCACTTTTGTCGAGCTTCACTCAATTTCTCACTGAAGAAAGCCATTGGCCGTTTTTCCTGAGACAAAACAACACCTATTCCCACTCCACTAGCATCACATTCAACTTGGAACACTTTATCAAAATCAGGCAATGCTAGAATTGGTTCAGTACGTAGCTTTTCCTTGATTAACTCAAAACTTTTCTCTTGCTTGAGACCCCATTGAAACTTTCCTTTCTTCAAGCACTCTGTAATGGGAGAAGTAGTAGTACTGAAATCTCTTATAAACCTCCTATAGAAGGTAGCAAGACCATGAAAGCTGCGTACATCACTGACTGATTTCGGGACAGGCCAATCTCTAATAGCTTTCACTTTATCTTCATCAACATGAATCCCTTCTTCTCCAACAACAAAACCTAAGAAGAGCAACTTATTGGTGCTGAATGTACATTTTTTTCAGATTAATGTACACCTTATTTTCTTCTAAGACCTGCAACACCTGTCTCACATGCTCCAAATGATCTTTTTTTGTTTTACTGTAGATCAAAATATCATCGTAATTAACCACCACAAAAGAACCTGTAAACGGACGAAGAACTTGATTCATTAGCCGCATGAAGGTACTAGGGGCGTTTGACAGCCCAAATGGCATCACCAGTCACTCATACAATCCATCTTTGCTCTTAAAAGCTGTCTTCCATTCGCCTCCAGGCCTAATTCAAATTTGATGGTATCTACTGCGAAGATCTATCTTAGAAAAAACCTTAGAACCAGTTAACTCGTCAAGCATGTAGTCCAATCTAGGAATAGGGAAACAATACTTGATAGTTCTCTTGTTGATAGCTCTGCTATCTACACACATCCGCCATTGATTTCCTTTCTTAAGAACAAGAAGGACTGGCACTGCACAAGGACTCATACTTTCACGAATGAACCCTTTCCTTAACAGATCTTCAATTTGTTCCCTCAAAATCTCATTTTCTTTAGGACTCATACGGTAATGGGGAATGTTTGGTAAGCTTGATCCTGGAATAAGGTCAATCTGATGCTGAATGTTGCGCATAGGAGGTAATTCTTGTGGTAACTCATATGCAATTAGCTCCTTGAAATCTTGCAGAATCTCTAGTATTTCTTTTGGAGTCATTACTTTTTCTGTTATAACACTCATCAGCCCTTTAATCACCACCGGACAGATACATTCAGATTCTTTTATTGCTTCACCTAGCTCTCTTTCACTATCTATCAATACCATGAAGTTAGAATTTTCCTCCCTGAATTCTGATCAAGGTGTGAAACAAGAGCCATAGCAATCTTGTGCCCATTCCATGAAAACATTAACACATTATCTCTTCCTCGATATGTAACGTCATTATCGTACTGCCAAGGACGACCATGTATGATATGACAAACATCCATGTCAAGAACATCACACAATACCTCTTCTTTGTAATGTTTTCCAATGGAGATTGGAACCTTACAAGACAGTGTCACTCGATATCGAAAACCTTTACTCACCCATCCTAAAGCATATGGATTCTCAAGTGGCGTTGTGGGTAACTTCAGATATTCAACCAGCCCTTTAATCACCACCGGACAGATACATTTAGATTCTTTTATTGCTTCACCTAGCTCTCTTTCACTATCTGTCAATACCAAGAAGTTAAAATTTTTCCTCCCTGAATTCTGATCAAGGTGTGAAACAGGAGCCATAGCAATCTTGTGCCCATTCCATGAAAACATTAACACATTATCTCTTCCTCGATATGTAAAGTCATTATCGTACTGCCAAGGACGACCAAGTATGTGTTAGAGTTAGCGGAAGAGATTTGTGGTTTAGAGAGAGTTTAGTGTGTTGAACAAAGAGAATGTGAGAAAAGATAAGATTTTATTAGAATATCCTCTTACAACATATGTCTACAACCTTAAATAGGAGACTAAATTAGGGCAACCCCTTTTACAAGAATAGAAACATAGGATGTCGACATTAAAAGAGAGGGAGGAGCGTTTCCCAAGTGGTGATAGTGACATCTCCGAAGTCAACTTGTGCACCAGTGAATCTCTTCTTCTCATCTTTCTCCAACGGCTAGATTGGAGTGTTCTAGAACACCTAATGGGCTTGATGGACCCCTCTCTTCTATTGCTCTTATGTCTTAGATAGAAACCTCGGCCTTATTGTGAACTTGTACGGAAGTCCGTACGGTCGAGTCTCTCGAGATGGATCTTGATCGACAAGATTGGAACCCGTGAAGCATCACCTCGTTAAAAACCTTAACATAGAAAACCTCATGGGACAAAACTATGTTTAGGGAAAAAGAATGTGATGTCCACGGATTAGGAAAGTGAATCAAGGATGAGTCAAGTCTACGAGCCCAAGTTTGCTATGAATGTGTTCGCAAACCTTGGGGCAGCCTTTGTGAAAATGTCAGCCAATTGGTCTCCACTCCGAGTGTGACACGGTAAGACTACTCCTTCTTTTATCTTCTCACGAACCTTGTGGCAATCTACTTCAATGTGTTTGGTTCGCTCGTGAAAAACTGAGTTGGTGGCAATATGAATCACCGCTTCATTGTCATAGTGCATAGTAATCGGTTGTCTTGTCTCAACACCGAGATCCTTGAGTAGTCCTTTCAACCATGTCAATTCACTCGTTAGCTTCCTCATTTCTCGATATTCAGCCTCTGCACTTGAACATGAGACCACCTTTTGCTTCTTTGATTTCCAAGTCACCAAGTTGCCTCCTACAAACGTACAGTATCCGGTGGTGGACCGTTTGTCCAATGTATCGCTTGCATAGTCAGCATCACAGTAGCCTACTAACTCTGTGTTGGAATTCTTGCCCATCCAGATGCCTTGACTCGGGTGTCCTTTGAGATAGCTTAGAATCTGTTCCACCATGCTCCATTGGTACTTAGTTGGAGCTTTCATATGTTGAGTCACCTGATTCACAGCATAACATATGTCAGGTCAGGTGATGGTAAGATATATCAACTTACCTACAAGTCGTCGATATCATGTGACGTCCTCGTATGGCTCATCCATCGGTTCCTTCGGCTTGCCTTCCTGGGCTCTAATACTCTCCCCCTTTTGCTTGAGCTGATAATCCTCATCGAGGGGTGTGAGAGCCGGTTTGGCCGCAAGTTTACATGTTTCAGCCAACAAATCGAGAGTATACTTTCGTTGGGATAGGAATAAGCCTTCCGGGGAACGGCATATTTCGATCCCAAGAAAGTATTTCATCTCTCCAAGATCTTTAATATCAAATACAGACTTAAGGAAGAGTTTGATATCGGAGATACCGTCCTTGTTGTCACCGGAGATAATGATATCATCGACATAAATCAAAACAACTACAATGCCAAGGTCACTTTGTAGTGTAAACAAGGTGTGATTAGCTTTAGACCGGCAAAACCCATGATCCTTCAGGGTAGAACTAAGCTTGTGGTACCAAGCTCGCGGAGACTGCTTGAGGCCATAGATGGCTTTACGAAGGTGGAGAAATTTCCCGGGGGCAACAATATCTTCAAGACTCGGTGGTGGAGTCATGTAGACTTCATCTTCGAGTTCGCCTTGGAGAAAAGCGTTCTTGATGTCCATTTGCCATAAGTCCCACGATAGATTGGTGGCCAAGGAAAAAACTACCCGAACCGTATGTAACTTTGCCACTGGAGCGAATATCTCCTTGTAATCCGTTCCATATGTTTGAGTGAACCCGCGAGCTACCAGCCGAGCTTTATACCGTTCGATATCTCCATTACTCAAGTACTTGATGGTGAAGACCCACTTGGAACTAACAGCCTTCTTGCCTTTAGGTAAATCCAATTCATCCCAAGTATGATTCTTAATCATAGCACCAGTCTCGTCCTGAACAGCTCCCAACCATTCATCATGATCTTTGGCTTCCTCATATGTTTGAGGAATCCACTTATCCGCAATCTTGCCAAAGAAGTCCCGATGTTCTTCGGGGAGAAGCTCAAGTGAACAGACCGCTTGGAGTGGATGAGCCACAGCTTGACTATTGTAGTAAACGCTTTAATCTTTCCGATGAGACTTAATGCGTTCACTTCTACGTAACACAGGATGTTCCACCTCTTGGTCGTCCAAGGCTGTGACATTGTCTTCAGCCGTCTCGTCATCGTGTTATGTTGCCTCCCGAGACTTATAAACCTCTATAGAAGGTAGCAAGACCATAAAAGCTGCGTACATCACTAACTGATTTCGGGACAGGCCAATCTCTAATAGCTTTCACTTTATCTTCATCAACATAAATCCCTTCTTCTCCAACAACAAAACCCAAGAAGAGCAACTTATTGGTGCTGAATGTACATTTTTTCAGATTAATGTACAACTTATTTTCTTCTAAGACCTGCAACACTTGTCTCACATGCTCCATATGATCTTCTTTTGTTTTACTGTATATCAAAATTTCATCGAAATAAACCACCACAAAAGAACCTGTAAACGGACGAAGAACTTGATTCATTAGCCGCATGAAGGTACTAGGGGCGTTTGACAGCCCAAATGGCATCACCAGTCACTCATACAATCCATCTTTGCTCTTAAAAGCTGTCTTCCATTCGTCTCCATGCCTAATTAAAATTTGATGGTATCCACTGCGAAGATCTATCTTAGAAAAAACTTTAGAACCAGTTAACTCGTCAAGCATGTCGTCCAATCTAGGAATAGGGAAACAATACTTGATAGTTATCTTGTTGATAGCTCTGCTATCTGCACATCCGCCATTGATTTCCTTTCTTAGGAACAAGAAGGACTGGCACTGCACAAGGACTCATACTTTCAAGAATGAACCCTTCCCTTAACAGATTTTCAATTTGTTCCCTCAAAATCACATTTTCTTTAGGACTCATACGGTAATGGGGAAGGTTTGGTAAGCTTGATCATGGAATAAGGTCAATCTGATGCTGAATGTTGCGCATAGGAGGTAATTCTTGTGGTAACTCATCTGCAATTAGCTCCTTGAAATCTTGCAGAATCTCTAGTATTTCTTTTGGAGTCGTTACTTCTTATGTTATAACACTGATCAGCCCTTTAATCACAACCGGACAGATACATTCAGATTCTTTTATTGCTTCACCTAGCTCTCTTTCACTATCTGTCAATACCAAGAAGTTAGAATTTTTCCTCCCTGAATTCTGATCAAGGTGTGAAACAGGAGCCATAGCAATCTTGTGCCCATTCCATGAAAACATTAACACATTATCTCTTCCTCGATATGTAACGTCATTATCTTACTTCCAAGGACGACCAAGTATGATACAACAAACATCCATGTCAAGAAAATCACCTAATACCTCTTCTTTGTAATGTTTTCCAATGGAGATGGGAACCTTACAAGACAGTGTCACTCGATATCGAGAGCCTTTACTCACCCATCCTAAAGCATATGGCTTCTCAAGTGGCGTTGTGGGTAACTTTAGATATTCAACCAGTTTATGAGAAACTAGGTTTTCTGTGCTACCATTATCCACAATCAAGTTGCAGACTTTGTCGTGAACACCTTGTTCTGAACAATTTTTTTGCTGTCCTTCTTCCTTAGATAATAGCAAGACCCTTTCAAGTACAATGTTTATCATCTCATTCGATTCTTCTTCAGCAAACTAGACACCTGCATATTTATCCTCTTCTTCATGTTCTTCTTCCTCCTCTAGCAAAGCTATAGTCTCCTACTCGGACAAACATTTGATTTGTGACCTTGTCCTTGACAGCGGAAACACTTGTCGATGGATGGTCTCGCATAAGTGTTACTTTGCTTCTAGATTGGTGCTTTATTCGGCTGAGCATTATTAGAACCATTGTTAGAACTTCCAGCTCCTTTGTTCCCAAGGATAGTATCCTTTGTTACTGCACTCTTCTCCTTATCGCCTATTAATTCAGAATTATTCTGAGGTGAATATCTTCTGAAAGAAGTGAATTTGCAAGGAGATTTCTCAATTAACTCAGCTTTCAAAGCTAGGCTAGAAGCCTCTTGCACAGTCCATACAGTTTGTAAACCCATCTTCTCTTGAATAGAACTCTTTAACCCACTGATATATCTTGCCACTTTCTGATTTTCTGTCTCTCCAAGATCATTACGCTCACAAAACCGCAGAAACTCTGCTGTATACTCTGTCACAGTCCTTTTTCCTTGAACACATTCAATATACATCTTATAGAGAATCTGTTCATAGTCCTCTGGTAAGAACCTATCCATCATGAACTGTTTCATCCGCCTCCATGTCTTGACTGGTCCCTTTCTTTGTTTTTGCCTCTAAATAACAAGTTTATCCCAACACACAGCAGCAGTACTCTTCAGCCTAATTGCCACCATCTTAACTTGCTTGTTTTCAGGGACACCCATGACTTCAAAGAACCTATCAACGCTTATTTGCCAATCTAGAAAATCTTCAACACCCATAGTTCCATAGAACAATGGAATGTCAGCCTTTACACGGTAGTCATGATTATTTTGTCGATTCCTTTGCTCAACTTCATCCTCCACAACTTCTTCTTCATCAGAACTTGAACTCTCATGAATAACAGCACGATTGTTGTCCACTCTTGGGATTACTCTTCCCCTGTTTCTATGCTGATTTTCATTAAGCCTAACTTGTTCTCCTTCTCTGCCTCTTTGTGGATTTGCGTTGTTGATACCGTTTCTAATCTCAGTTGTCAGGTTCGTCATCCCAGTTGTCATATTCGCCATATGGTCAGTCAAAGCAGTTAGGGCCATGGTAATAGCCTCGGTAAAACCCTGCAAGTCTGCTTTGGTCACAGATTGATCCCCCATAGCTGATCAAGCTTTGAAAAAGAAACAGGAGAAAGCCTGCTCTGATACCACTTGACGCAGTCGGAAACTCTAGGATTAGCAAGCACTAAACCTAGTTAGAAATCAAGTTCTCAAGCGTGAACTTGATTAAGAGAAACTCTGGAAATCCACCAGATTAGAGAAGAAAACTCGCTGCTTTTTATTAATTAGAATCAAAAACTGTATTTCCAATAACCTAGACTCTCTCTATATATAGAGAAGAAACCCAAAACCCAAAATAGAAAACTCTAAACAGAAATAGAAAACTAACATAAGTAGATATCAAAAGAAAAGTTAAATTCACTAAATCCTCCCTACATCACTAAGAATGTAAAATAATTAATCTCGACAATTATTGTGATTATTAATTTTAAAATGGAAACATTGATAACTGAAAATGAATATATTCTTATTTTTGCAATTAAATTCAGAGACATAACCCTTATAACTATAAATAAACTTAATACCCAAAAAAGTTAGAATATATCTAAAATGAGTGATTATTAGATTATACAAAATTGTTATAGTTACTTGATAAATTATAAAGATAAATCTGATCTTTATAACAAACAAAAACACATATTGCAATAAATTATAACATTTTATAATTTTTTTTCATTATGCTAACATATTTCACGGGTAGAATGTATATTTTGGCTAATATGTTTAGATTATGGAATTTTATTATTTTTTTAATAATATTTTTAAATAATATTCCATCATTTATAGAAAATATTAACAAACTCATTAACTCAAAAGATTTAAATAGTCTAATTGAAAATACTAAATTAATAAATTAGATTATTTCTAGAAAATTTAGTTTGAAATCCGATTATTATTATCATAAAATATTAAATTAATAAATATATGTTGTTATGGTTCTACAAGAAACATACAAATTTTGCCGAATTGTGTGGGTCTGCCAGTAACGAGATCACTAATCAAAATCACATATTAGCCTAGTTATTAAGCACAAAGAAGATCAATTATTCATCAATGTAAAAGTCAAGAAGAAGGAACGAAGAAAACCATGATGGCGGCTGCGAAGGGTGAGCTTATGGTTTCGAATACGGGGGGGGGGGGCA
>NC_025686.1:20009096-20025092 GCF_000633955.1 Camelina sativa | reverse complement strand
CTATGTTGGACATCAGAGATGGTGGGAGGCCACCAGGGGATCCACTGGATAGGCCGATGGCATGGCTACAGAAAGTAGTGGGTAGTACTCTTGGTGGGATGCCGAGACCGGAGGATGTTTTGGATGACAAGTTCGTGACTGAGCGGATTTGTTTGGCGTTTCCTAATGGGGAGGATGGTGAACCAGTGATTACTATCAGGGAGGAGGTATTAACAGTTATGCAGGGGTTGTGGAAGAAGTGCATGATTGTTAAAGTGTTAGGTTGGAATGTCTCATTCTTGGTGTTGAGTAGGCGCTTGCGAGAATTGTGGAAGCCTGCGGGGGCTATGTATGTGATGGATCTACTTCGACAATTCTTTATTATCCATTTTGAACTGGAGGAGGAATACATGGCGGCACTCACAGGAGGACCCTGGATAGTGTTTGGTAGTTACCTTATGACGCAAGCATGGTCCCCTGAGTTTGACCCGGTACGCGATAAGATCATAAAGACGCCGGTGTGGATCTGTTTGGAAATCTATCACTGACTTTTTACCATCGGTCCACTCTGATGAGTATCGCACAAGGTTTGGGGAAGCCGGTTAAGGTGAATCTTACAACTTTACAGTTTGAGAGGACTCGTTTTGCCAGGGTTTGTGTGGAAGTTAACATGACGAAGCTGCTTAAGGGCATGGTGATGGTGAATGGTGAGAGATACTTTGTGTATTATGAGGGTTTGGAAACTATTTGTTCTCAATATGGGATGTACGACATTTAGTTCATACGTGTCCTCAGTTAGCTCAGGTGCGGAGTCCGGTTGAGGTGCCATCGACGGTGGTTGTGGAATCTAGTGGGGAATGGTCCAATGATGATGGTTTTACAACTGTAAGCCGTATGGGGAGGAAATCAAAGTCAGGGGATGCGCAAGTGAATTTTCCAGTGGTGCAACGGGAAACCGTCCAAGGACTGAATCTCTGGGAGATCCCACTTAATAAGGTTTTTGGAAATATTGCCATTTCTAACAAATTTGTTGCATTAGAAGTCGATATGGTATCTCGTGATAAACGAGAAGTTGATGTTTTTGTGGAAGAGAATAAGGAGAATGACATTACCCTGGATCTTCTACAAAAAGGGAAGGGTGTTGAGCAAGGTAACGGAAAGTTATTGGGTGGGATTTCGGAGAAATCACCAAGTGAATTTTCAGGTGTGTTTAAAGAGACCCCTCGTGGACCTGGTAAAATGTCTGATCGGAATTGGCCCAAGTTTAATGGGCCTAAACCAAAGATTAAGCCTAGTTGGCCAGTGAGGGGGTTAATTTTTGATACGAGTAGAGGCACTGTTGAACTCTCTGAATTGGGGAAGAGGTTGTGTATGGAGACGGAGAGCATTGGTCGTCTGGATGGAATTGTGGTTCAAGATAGCAGACATTTGACTGCTATAGAGTCTTTGGTGCATTCCGATGGTGATGGAGGAACCACTTCTCCTCGAATTTTGGTGGGTGATCCTGGCGTTGGAGATAACTCTATGCAGATCCTTCTGACGGAAACACCGGAGGGGAACTGCATATGACAAGACGCCCCAGTGATTCAATTTCAACTTTTTTTCCTCATAATAATGATGAATTCATGTTTTGGAATTGTCGGGGGCTAATAAACCCACTTTTCGGAGATCGATCTGATATATTTTGAAGAAGTGGAAAACATATGTTCTTGCTCTGTTTGAAACACATTTTTAGGGGGATAAAGCTTAGCGGATTTGTCAAGGGTTGGGGTTTCATAATGATTTTTGAGTAGATGCAGTTGGCCAAAGTGGAGGACTTTGGTTGTTATGGAAGTCAGGATTAGGTGATGTGACGATCATCTATTCGTCGGATCAGTTTATTCATACTAGATTTGTTTTGGGGATGGATAGCTTATACATTATTGCTGTGTATGCTGCAGCAACTGCAAGTCGGTGTAGTGGCTTATGGGGTCTGCTGAAAGATGAGATACAAAGTATCACTGAGCCGGTCATTGTGGGGGGTGAATTTAACACTATTGTCAGGTTTGATGAGAGGTCCGGTGGGAATGGCAAGTTATCATCAGACTTGCTTGCCTTTGGGAACTGGATTAATGATCTCTTTCTCATTGCATGGGTTTTAAGGATAACCAATTCACGTGGCGCAGAGGTCGTGTGTTGAGTACCTTTGTTGCTTAGAGATTAGATCAGATTTTCTGTTCTGCTCACACTCGTTTGAAGTGACAAGACGCCGTGGTAACTCATCTCCCGTTTCTATCATCAGACCATGCTCCACATTACATTCAATTATGCCTAGAGCCTAAGAAGGATCCGCGAAGGAGACCTTTCCACTTTGAGGCAACATGGCTTCAACACAAGGGGTTCAAGGATTTGCTTGTGAGTTCGTGGGATAATGGATTGTCCACCCCACAAGTTTTGCAAGCGCTGCAAATGAAGTTGAAACGTTGGAACATGGAGGTATTTGGAGATGTACATAAGCGTAAAGATGAGTTGATGCAGAAATTGAAAGTATTTCAGGATTTGTTGGAGATAGCTCAAACAGATGACTTACTTAGTGAAGAAGAAAATCTACTTAAGGAGTTTGATGAGGTATTGGCGCACGAAGAGGTTATCTAGTTTCAGAAATCAAAAGAGAAACTGACTGTGCTTGGGGATCGAAATACAACATATTTCCACACTTTGACTGTGATTAGAAGAAGGAGGAACATGATAGAGATGTTGAAGGATAATGTAGGATGATGGATTTCAGATATGGAGGAGTTAGAGAAGCTAGCGGTTGGCTACTATACTCTTCTTCATTCTTTGGATGATGTTGATGAGGTTGTTGAGGGATTACTTACTGGTGGCTTTCCGATGTTATCCCGGGTGGAAGAAGCAGCATTATGTGCACTCGTTCTGTGTTCAGAGGTGGAGAACTCAATACGCAGTATGGGTAGGGTTAAAGCGCTGGGTCCAGATGGATATCAACCTGTTTTTTATCATGACTGTTGGGATACTGTTGGTGATTCGGTTACTCGTTTTGTGTTGCCGTTTTTTAAAACTGGTCAGTTACCTACTGGTATGAATGATGTGCTCGTGGCTTTGATTGCAAAAGTAGAGAAGCCTGAGACAGTATAACAGTTTCGGCCAAATTGTTTATGTAATTTTTTGTTCAAGATCATTACTAAGCTCATGGTGATCCCGGAAAGGTTGAGTACGGATAACGTTGTGGTGGTACAGGAGGCGGTTCATTCCATGAGACGGAAACAGGGTAGGAAATGATGGATGTTGCTCAAGCTGGACTTAGAGAAAGCCTATGATTGTATACGATGGGACTTTCTTGATGATACTCTTACAGCAGTGAACCTTCCAGCTATTTGGGTACAATGGATCATGCAGTGCGTTACTGGTCCCTCCATGACTCTGCTGTGGAATGGAGAGAAGACTGATTCGTTTACACCTCAGTGGGGACTTCGTCAGGGTGACCCCCCTTTCACCATATATGTTTGTGCTTTGTATAGAAAGACTGTGTCACGTTGATTGACTCATTGGTGGGAGCAAGAGAGTGGAAACCTATTAGTTTATCTCGTGGGGGTCCAAAGTTGTCCCATATATGCTTTGCCGATGACCTTATCTTTTTTGCTGAAGTATCGGTGGCTCAGATCCATGTGATTAGGAATGTTCTTAACCGGTTTTGTGTGGCGTCGTGACAGAAGATTAGTTTGGAGAAATCCAAAATTTTCTTCTCTAATAATGTTTATCGCGATTTGGAGAGAATGATCTCGGAGGAGAGTGGGATCAGAGTAACGCGGGATGTGGGAAAGTACGTAGGCATGCTAGTTTTGCAGAAACAGAAAATTAAGGAGACATTTGGGGAGATTCTTGCTAGAGTATCATCCCGATTGTCGGGTTGGAAAGGGCAGATGCTGAGCTTGGCGGGAAGGGTGACTTTAACTAAATCAGTTCTCTCATCAATCCCAATCTATTCCATGAGTACTATTGCATTGCCAATGACTACTCTTGATGGTTTGGATAAGGTTTCTAGAACGTTTTTGTGGGGTGGAACTACTGGACAGCGTAAACTGCACCTACTGGCGTGGAAGAAGGTTTGTTTGCCAAAGAGGGAGGGTGGTTTAGGGAATCGTTCAGCAAGAATGATGAACAAAGCTCTCTTAGCTAAGGTGGGATGGAGATTAATGAATGATTAGACTAGTTACAGGCTCAGGTGTTACAGAGCAAATACAAAGTTAAGGAGCTTCAGGATCGGTCCTGGACAATCCCTAAACCCAGTTGGTCCTCTACATGGAGGAGTCTTATCTCGGGTATTCAAGATGTTATTTATCCAAGCGTGAGTTGGGTAGTGGGTGATGGTAAGACCATCCGTTTATGGGCAGATAGGTGGCTTAGGAATCTACCACTCAGTGACTGTTTGACAGGGGGTTTGCCACCATGGTCTGATTCTCTTCGGGTTTGTGACTTGTAGCGTAATGGTATAGGTTGGTTGCTAGATCATATCGTCCCTTATGTTCCAGAGACTATCAAATTGCATCTCGGAGCTGTGGTCGTGGACACTGTGACAGGAGCACGAGACATACTCTCTTGAGGTGAGGATTCCAATGGGTTATTCTCAGTATGCTCAGCCTATAGTCTTCTTACACAGATTCATACACCGAGACAGTATTTGGGATTGTTCTTTGACCGCATTTGGAGTGTTGTTGCACCAGAAAGGGTCAGAGTATTCCTCTGGCTGGGGGCAAATCAGGTGATTATGACCAACATGGAGTGTCAACGAAGACATCTCTTTGATAGTGGTGTTTGTCAAGTCTGTAAGGGGGGTGAAGAATCGATCATACATGTGCTTCGCGACTGTCCAACAATGTCAGGTGTCTGGAACAGGATAGTGCCTCGCTAGAGAAGAGGTAATTTCTTTGCAATATCTTTGTTGGGCTGGCTCTATGAAAACTTAAGTGAGTCCTCAGTAGTAGGAGGTTGTTCTTGGTCCACCATGTTTGCAATGACTGTTTGGTGGGGCTGGAAGTGGAGATGTGGTAATGTATTTTTGGTTAGTGGTAAATGCAGAGACCGTGTGAAGTTTCTTAAGGAGACATCTTTGGAGGTTTTCAACGCCACCTTAATTACTGAAGGTCATCGGACGATAGCTGGCAGAGTGGAGCGATTGATTTCCTGGCATAAACCGAGTGTAGGTTGGTTCAAATTAAACATAGATGGCGCGTCAAGAGGGAATCCGGGTGTTTCTACGGCAGGAAGAGTCTTGCGTAATGAGAATGGGGAGTGGTGTGGATGGTTTGTATTGAACATTGGTATATGCTCTGCACCGTTGGCTGAGTTGTGCGGTGTCTACTACGAGCTTTATGGCTTGGGAGTGCAAGATGGTTTGAGTGGAGTTAGAGGTTGATTCAGAGATGGTTGTTGGTTTTTTCAAAACAGGGCTTAGTGATTCTCACCCCCTGTCCTTCATATTACGTATGTGCTATGGTTTTTGATCTAGGGACTAGATAAATACATATATAGGAATTATAGGAACTTCTATAATAAGGGTTTAAGTCAAAATCAGACGTTTAAATCTTGTATGTACTGTACATGGTCAAAGTAATGAGGATTTTTGTCAAATTATACATTATTTAAGTCACAAATACATATATAATTCTGTTTTAGACAGCTAATTTCTTGTATATACATGTTTGAGTTATAGTACAAAGGATGAGTATACTATATCATTTGAAGATTGCAACTTCCATGTTAAATTTTCAATTCGGATTGAAAACATTTAATCTATATCTCCTTACAACCGGAAAATGTAGTTTAGACAAATCCCTTTTCACTACAAGAAAAACTGTTATTAATAGCACATAAGGATAGCACGGTTTTTGTAACTGATATGGTTGATTATAATTATTATATAATGGCATTTTCTAAACGTGGTGATAGAAATCGGACAAGCGGGAGGCTAAAAATAATTATTCCGCCAATACTTAGAACAAAAAATTAGAAACTAAAAAGACACTTAGCTCGTCAAAACATTTCCCCCTTTTCTCAAAACCTAAACATTTCCCCCTTTTCACTTAGCTCGTCAAACTTGCGGAAGGTCTTTCTCACAGCCACTTTTTCAATTTCATCCTTCTTAATCACTCACAATATCTGTCGATTTTGGGACTGAGGCCGTCTAAACCACTCAAAGTATCCATTGATTTTGGGACTGAGACTCCAATCGAAGGTATGAAAACTCTCAATCAAAGGTCTTTGGGCGTAGTTTACTCTCAATCGAATGTTATGTGTTCTCTAAATGTTTGAAAGTTTCGATTTTTAGGGTTTTGATGTGAAAGTTTTGATTTTGAGGGTTTTCGAGTTTTAGCAAAATTGGAGATTGGAAAACACACAATTATTGGTTTCGGAAGTTTGGATTTATACGATTTTAGTTGGATTTATACAATGTATACAACCATATTTGTTTATATATTGACTCTGATTTTTTTTTCTCTTTGCTTTGCAAGTGTGGTCGATTGTTTTCAGGGGATTCAAGCTACTCTTTTGGTAATTGTATTCACCCGACAGGTCAGTACAGTATTGTGGCTTTCCCTCTTTTGTTTGGTGGTTGATTTAAGTATTACACTGTTGTGACTCTGCGTTTTTCTGGTCTTGCATATGAACTATATGCTTAGTTGTTTGTTTTGTTAAACATAGCTATATATACAGTGATTTGTATTAGCTATATTGGTTTGACTCTGTGGTTGAATTATGATTCTATTAAGTAGTACACTGTTGTGACTCTGTGTTTGTCTGGTCTTGCATATGAACTATATGCTTAGTTGTTTGTTTTGTCAAACATAGCTATGTATACGGTGATTTGTCTTAGCTATATTGGTTGAATTGTTGTATTAAATGTTTTACTAAGGTAAGAACATAAAATGGTGGACAAGGCATGGGTACATTTGTGCAGGTATGGAGTTCAATTTTATATTTTGGTTTGATTGTGAGACTGTATAGTTTTAAACATAATTTAGGGTTTTTATATTTGAAATAAAGAGCTGATCCTGCTTATGAGAGTGGTGCTTGGAGTTTTGTTCGCTCTGTGTCTGCGGCATTAGGAGACACGAACGTCATAGTATGTCCATGCATAGACTATCGTAATGTAGATCGTCATGAGATCAGTGAAGTAGTCGGCCATCTTGTAACAAGAGGAATGGATGAGGTTTACAAGCTACAGACAGATTGGTATCATCATGGAGAAGTTACTTCAGGGACTGTGGGTGAAGCAAAGAAGCATCATTGGAGTGATGAAATTTATGATTTATACAGAGCTGTGGAAAATGTAGATTCAGAAATGGTTAGTAAGGATGACTTGGGTGAGATTGCAGAGGTTGAGGACAAGAAAGAAGATGAGTTCCTTGCTAAGTTTCGAGATGCTGAAACACCACTATATGGAAGCTGTGAAAATCATAGCAAGCTATCTGCTATTGTTTCACTTTTTAGACTGAAGACACAAAATGAATGGTCTGACAAGAGTTTCAATGATCTACTTGAGACATTGACTGGAATGTTGCCTGCGGATAATGTCCTCCATACATCTTTATACGAGGTGAAACAATTCTTGAAGTCGTTTGATATGGGCTATGAAAAAATTCATGCTTGTGTAAATGATTGTTGTCTGTTCAGAAAGAAGTACAAGAAGCTTCAAAATTGTCCAAAATGCAATGCCTCACGATGGAAGATTAACCTGCAAACTAGTGAAATAAAGAAAGGTGTCCCTCAGAAAGTTTTGCGGTATTTTCCGATCATCCCACGGTTAAAAAGAATGTTCAGATCGGAGGAAATGGCAAAGGATCTAAGATGGCATTTTAATAACAAGAGTAGTGATGGAAAACTGTGCCACCTTATAGATTATGTGACATGGGATCAAATGAATGATAAATATCCAGTTTTTGCTGCTGAAGAAAGGAATATAAGACTTGGACCTTCCACAGATGGATTTAATCCATTCGACATGAAGAATAGTAGGTATAGTTGTTGGCCTGTCCTGTTAGTAAATTATAATTTGCCTCCTCACCTATATATGAAGAAAGAAAACATCATGCTTATTCTACTTATTCCTGGTCCACACCAGCCTGGAAATAGTATTGATATATACTTAGAACCCCTTATTGATGATCTGTGTCATCTTTGGACCATTAGTGATTTTCCTGCATATGGAAATCTTGATGGATGTAAAGTGAAGGGTAAAATGGGATGCCCTGTGTGTGGGAAACACACAGATAGTACTTGGTTGAAGTTCTGTAGGAAGCATGTATATTTGTCATAGAAAGGGTCTGCCACCAACATGGGAGAAAACGTCGGGTATTATCAGGTGTAGATATATCCAGAATTCTAAAAAGTTTCAGAAATGATTATGGAAATGCTAAGAGATCTAGTAGGAAGAGAAAAAAGCCTGGTTGTGTTGGGTTAGATTCTGATGGTGAGGATATAACTAGTGAATCAGAGGAGGATGAGGAAGAAGTTGAAATAGACGAGGATGAGTTATCAAGATGGAAGAAACGGTCAATATTTTTCAGACTGCTGTATTGGGAGGTATGACCAAATGTTACATCTTGTAATCAATATTTTCTATTTAACTTGTATTGAACTCTGACATTGATAGTTTTTTCCTTCTCAGGAACTACCAGTACGAAAAAATTTGGATGTAATGCATGTAGAGAGAAATGTGGCTTCAAGTATTGTATCTACATTGTTACATTGTGGAAAATCAAAGGATGGTCTGAATGCTCGTAAGGATTTGGAAGTCCTTGGTATTAGGAAAGATTTGCATCCTAGGATCCATGGAAAAAGAACATACCTTCCGGCAGCACCTTGGTCTTTATCCAAGACAGAGAAAAAAATATTTTGTAAGCGTCTTATTGGATTTAAAGGTCCTGATGGGTATTGTTCAAATATATCAAGGGGAGTTTCACTGGAGGACTGCAAGATTATTGAACTCAAATCACATGATTATCATGTGTTGATGCAGCAACTTCTTCCAGTTGCAATGGGAGGTCTATTACCTAAAGGTCTCAGGATTGCAATTTCATGGATATGCACATTTTTCAACCATTTATGTCAGCGAGTTATTGATAGGGAACAACTGTTGGTAATGGAAAAAGATATTGTGGAAACTCTCTACATGTTTGAACGGTTTTTTCCTCCAAGCTTCTTCGACATTATGGTGCACTTGACAGTTCATCTTGGAAGTGAAGCTAGACTTGGTGGACCTGTCCATTTTAGATGGATGTACCCATTTGAAAGGTTAGTATATTATTTTGTGAATATGTTACAAATTTCTTATGTCGTGTTGCTTATCTTACTTATTTTGCATAGGTACATGAAAGTTCTAAAAAATTTTGTAAGAAACCCAGCAAGACCAGAAGGGTGTATAGCTGAGTCTTACCTTGCAGAAGAGTGCATGCAGTTTTGCAGTAACTTTCTGAAAAAGACCACCAACGTTGAGGAAAAACCAGAAAGAAATATGAGAACCAGTCTATTCTAGTGGGTCGTCCAATCTCTGCAGCTACTCCAATTACTCTTACGGAAATGGACATGAAAATAGCACATATGGCTGTCATTCACAATATGGCTATTGTAGATCCGTTTGTAGAGTAAGTATCTCTGCAATTTTACTTTAAATTATTAAATAATTAAGAGTACATGAATATATATTGATGCACGCTTTTTAATGATTATGAAGCATGCACTTACAATATCTCCAAGACACAAATGCAAGATGCAGACGTGATGCAACATTTTTATGGAGTTTGCATAATCAGAAATTTGCATCTTGGTTGAAAGAGCAAGCATGTTTTAATTGAGCTTATGTTGTTTATGGGATTTCTAGTTTACAACTCTTTATGTGTTTGACTTATTTGTTTTATTTTGGTAGGTTTCTATGGATTCTAAAGTACATGAAGAAACGCTAAAGTGGTTTGCCTATGGTCCACGTTGTACTGCAAGATCATATACTGGTTATATAGTGAATGGACAACGGTTTCATACTAGCTCATTTGATAGGCAAACTCAGAACAGTGGGGTTTTTTATGAGGCAACTGCGATGTGTAGATCCAGTGTAAAAGATATTTCACATGTCGTTGATTGGGTTTCATACTACGGAACAGTTAGTGATATTATTCTGTTGGATTATCATGTGTTCTATGTTCCTTTGTTCCGATATCAGTGGGCAGTTAGAGGTAATGGAGTGAAAGTAGAAGATGGGTTCACGTTTGTTAACCTGAATCAGAGTCAGGTCTCCTTTCTAAAGGATCCATACATATTAGCCTCTCAAGCCAAACAAATATTTTATTCAAGAGACAATGAATCATCCAATTGGTATGTTGTTATGAAGGGTCCATCAAGAAGATACAGTGAGGAAGATGTTGAAGATGCAGATCTTGGATTATTGCCACCAGTTGCGGATATTGATATTGACATGGAGGAAGCTCAAAATGCTAGGACTGATTGTGAAGGCATATATGTGTGAATGTTTCTTTGTCTGATTTATATATGCTTTTAGTCTGTGCTTGAAGTATATGCTTTAATTCTATGCTTGGTCTGTTTTATATGATTTAAGTCTATGTTTTAATTCAATGCTTGGTCTGTTTTATATGATTTAAGTCTATGCTTTAATTCTATATGCTTGTTCATTGTCATTTTAGGTGAATTAAGATGGCCCCAAATAGGAAGACAAGAGGAAGAAAGAAGAAGGTTGTGGACAATGACGAGCCAGAGTTTGTTTGTACTTTGGAACCTAAAAATTTAGAACCAGATGAACCTACAAAGAAGAAGGTTGTGGACAATGACGAGCCAGATCAGCAATCACAACATATGGAAAGACCAGATCATGAAGTGAATGAGGAACAAAATGACGAACAACATGCTGCGGGATTGAATGAGGAACAAAATGACGAACAACATGCTGCGGGATTGAATGAGGAACAAAATGACGAACAACATGCTGCGGGATTGAATGAGGAGCAAAATGACGAACAACATGCTGCAGGATTGAATGAGGAAGAACTTGAAGGTGAGGTTGAATTATCTGGAGATCATGATTGTAGGCCTAAGAAAAAACAGAGAGGACCAACAAGGATGAAAAACATAGCTAAGGATTCCAATACTCGGGAACATGTTCAATTCACTGAAATGGGAGAGCCTTATGGTCGGGGGTCGGTTAAGCTGTCATCATACTTAGGTACATTGGTAAGAGAGCATGTACCTATCATTATTGAAGACTGGAGGAAAGTAAGTGAAGAACTGAGAACAGTTTTATGGAAATCAATTCAGGTATCGTTGTCGTTATATTTTTAAGAGTTATTATATTTATCTTAAAAACTCAAGTATATGAAATGGGATGTTTATAAATGAATGCAGGCAAGGTTCGATGTCGATGATGACTATCAAAAGGTTGCATTGCTAAAGCAAATGGGATGTTTATGGAGAGCATATAAAGCACGAATTGTTCAAAAGATAAATACAGCTAAGACAAACCAACAAAGGATAAATCTGCGTCCAAAAAATATTTCTCCAACAGAATGGCAGAAATTTGTCAAATTCAAAACAAGTCAAGCTTTTAAGATATTACCTTGTATTAACATATATTAATTACATAGTAGACTATTAACATATATTAATTACATAGTAGACTATTAACATTCGTATGGTAGGTCGTGAGTGATCAATATAAGAAACGAAGGAGCATGCAGATTCCTCATACTTGTAGCCGTAAAGGGATGGTTAGACTCGCTGAAGAAATGGTTAGTTTTTAATAACATGTATAATATTGCTTATATTATAAGCTCATTACTATTGTTCATAACACCCTATTCGTTTGATACATAGAAAGAGGAAAGCTCAGATCCATCTGAAGTCACAAGACTAAAGGTGTGGGTGAAGTCGCATACCAAGAAAGATGGTATGCCCGTGAATACAAATGCAGCGGCAAAGTTTGTAAGTTGTAAAGTTTTATTTAAATGATTTATGCATTTTGGATTAACTCTATGTGGTATGTTTTCAATTTGTTTTTATGTCTTTATTTGTAGAGAAAAACAGCTGAACTAGTTGATACCCAGCCTGAATCAAATTCAACAAATCCTAAAGATGATCTCCTTTCACAACTACTAGGCACTGATAATCCTGGGAGGCTAAGGGCAATGGGGAGAGGCATGAGTATGTCCAAGTTAGCGTGTTTCCAAGTTAAGAACAAGAATATGGCTGAAATGCAAGCGAAACAAGTTCTATTGCTACAAACAGTAAAAGAACTACGAGAGGAGATTGCCGAAATTAAAAACAAAGTAAGCAAAAATTTTACACATTCAACAAGGACTTAAATATATTCGTTTATTTCAATACCTACTTTAATCATTAAAACACATTACAGAAACACGAGCCTGGAGTCGGTGAGAACTCAGCTGCAAGAGTAAGTACTTCATGAGGATTTTACATTGTATTTCAAACTTTTCTGCATCCGACTCAGGTACATGATAATTTTTTTTTGTAGACTGTTAACAGAGGAAAATCCCAACCAAAGTGTGTGTTGGTTGATTGGGCTGGTACAGATGACAATGTTGTTGAGGGTCTTGTTCTTTCAACAGATCCAGCTGACTTTGTTAATGACATTCCCTTAGGCCCTAATCATATTAAAGTTTTGGTTGAAACGGCTATCAAACCAGATGCGTATCTATGGAAACCTGCAATTAATGTGTTCAACATTGAGCAAGCTGTTGGGTTAGTCATTCTAATTTGAGGGTTGGCTGAGATATCGTTTATGACGGCTGAGTTATAATTAATCATGACTGAGTTATTAAAATAGATTGATAAAACACCACAACATAGAAAGTTCATATCAATTCCAAATAAAAAATAAANGGTTCGGTTAAGTCGGTTATTTAGTCATTCTAGTTTGAGGGTTGGCTGAGATATCGTCTATGACGGCTGAGTTATAATTAATGATGACTGAGTTATAATTAATCATGACTGAGTTATTAAAATAGATTGATAAAACACCACAACATAGAAAGTTCATATCAATTCCAAAAAAAAAAAAACAACGGAGCTTGACTAATCTCACAGATACTTGTTCAAGCTCTCAAACTTCTTCTCCAGCGCGTCATATTTCTTTTCCAAATACAAGATCATTTCTTCTTGAATCTCGATGCGCTTCTTGGATGCATCCAAGTCCTGCTTCATCTCATTCTTCTCCTCCTGAATAACCCTAAACTCTTCGCGCACTGCATCAGTCCACCACTTCCTGAAACCGCAGCCTTGACCAGGACCCTTACAAATAGCACATAATTCATATTAGACTAAAAAAAAATTCAGAAGCAGAACAGAAAACTCAAAAATAAGAGTACAAAAATCTTTACATCTGTGATGTCATACGGACAACTGAAATAACGTTCTCCTCTCGTGGTAGGATCATTAGAAGTGGCAACGAGAAGCACCGCACCGCAATTACACCCGATTGGAACGCCCTTGTCTCGCCTCCGGATTTCGCCGTACCTCATTTTCATATTTATTTCATTACGATTCAGCTCCTACAGTTCCACAAACACAATATTAAGATAATGCTTTGAGATTTCAGATAGTCCAGAGATCTACCTCAGCTAGTGCTTCAGAAGCAGATTTCTCATCAGCCCTGGAGTTGCCGCCGTAGATATCTCTATTTGCCATCATCTTGACTCGATCTCGATTACTGAAGCAATAAATCACAACAAATCTCATAATTTATACTAAAACAATATATCGAACGATGTCGTTTGACAGTAATATACTTGAAGGCTGAGTTGTGTTCTTTACACGACTGACTTAGGATAGTTAGTTAAATTAACAACTATATTATGGCTGACATATGCAACGGCCATAATAATGGTGTTACGGCTGAGTTATCCGACAGCCACCCTATTAATTTATTATATACCCGCTCGGAAATGCAAAGAGGGTTGTTGGGGAGACGCAAACAATAATTATGTTTCTTGTTATCATCCATACGCTTAATAAAAATATTTTAAACGATTTATTATTAAAAATAAATTCAAAAATTTGAATTCAAATTTTTCATGTATTTTTATTTATTATTAAAAAAGGGGCCAGTAATTTGACTAAGTAGTGGCTGAGTTATTGACTTAAACGGCTGAGTTATGAGATATTTGTAAAATAAGGTTATTATAACTCAAAATTAAAATTTAGAATGGCAAAATGAATATTACTATTATTATAACCAATAAAAATAATAATTATAGACAAAAAGAGTGATTTTTACACATTCTGATCAAAATGTGTCAAACATACCAAAACATGTCGTTTAGGGGTTAGGGTTAGGGTTAAGGTTTAGGGTTTAGGGTTTAGATGAGGTAACATTATTTGTTTTTAATATAACAGTTTGGTTTTGGATATAATGTGTTTGGATTAAGGTGGTAATATGGATATACTAATATGAGTACCATTTTGAAATTAATTTTTAAAACATTGTTAAAAAATTTTGAAATTAATTTTTGGTTATTTCCGGTTATGGGTCGGTTAGATGAATATATAACCATAAATAACCCAAAAAATATTGTAATTAAGTAGATTAGCATAATATAACCGAAATAAGCCGAATATAAGAAAACTAGGCAAACATACCAATACAAAAATACCAAACTGGGAAAAATTATTTTTTCGGTTCGGTTCGGTTTAGTCGGTTATTTAGTCATTCTAATTTGAGGGTTGGCTGAGATACCGCTTATGACTGCTGAGTTATCTTTCCAGAATCGACAATTACAATGAGAGGGAAAGTGAACAGTTTTTAAACCGCAAAAAAAAAACTCTCTGTCCCTATCGTCGGCGAAATCTAACCCTAATTCCGCCGGCGAAATCTAACCCAAAGATTGATTTTTACACATTCTGATCAAAATGTGTAAAACATTCAAAACATGACATTTAGGGGTTAGGGTTAGGGTTAGGGTTACGGTTAGGGTTAGGGTTAGAGGTGTATGTTACATATTTCCAACATTATGGGTTTTAATATAACAGTTTGGTTTTGGTTATATTGTGTTTGGTTTAAGGCGGTAATTTGGATATACTAATATGATAACCATTTTTCAAATTTTAAAAATTTTTGAAATAACTTTTTGGTTATTTCCGGTTATGTGTCGGTTAGACGAATATATAACCATAAATAACCCAAATGTTATCCAAATTAGGTCGATTAACTCAATATAACTGATAGCAAGCCGAATATAACCGTAATTAACCGAAAATAATGGAAAAAATAGTTTCCGGTTTGGTTTGGTTTGGTCGGTTATTTAGTCATTCTAATTTGGGGTTGGCTGAGTTATGGTAAAGTTATGGCTAAGTTATGCAACGGATATATTAATTTATTATATACCTTCTTGAGAATACAAAAAGTGTTGTTGGAGAGACACAAACTATAAATATATTTATTGTTAAAAACCACACGCGTAATAAATAAGATTTTAGCGATTTTTTATTTAAAAAGAATTCAAAATTTGAATTTGAATTTGAATTTATTTTTTAATAAAAGTATTTCTCAAACATTTGACTGATATGGCTGAGTTGTCGACATAAACGGCTGACTTATGAAATATTTGTAAATTTGAATTATTATAACTCAAAATTAAAATATAGAATGAAAAAAGGAATATTACAATCACTATAAGCAATGAAAAGTAATAATTATAGACAAAGATTGATTTTTACACATTCTCATCAAAATGTGTAAAACATTCAAAACCTGACATTTAGGGGTTAGGGTTAGGGTTAGGGTTAGAGGCAGTGTTCTAAAACGCGGGCGCTTTGCCCGTATATGCGCCGCCTATTCTCTATTCGGTCTCGTAACGTATCGAATACATCATATACGGCTTGTTATGCGTTTTGTTATAAAGCGGGCGCCTGGGCACCGCATAGTCCGCGTATACAACACCGCCGAGACGTTGTCTGTACGTTTTCTCAAGTGGACAAAAACCTAGTTTCTCAATACTTAAT
>NC_025686.1:19988568-20007661 GCF_000633955.1 Camelina sativa | reverse complement strand
AAGATATGAAAACGTATTCTTCTTTCTTTCTTGGGTCTTTTGTTCTGTCAGATTCCTAATAAGTATTAAAACGTCTCTCGATATTACAAAAAGTGTTGTTAGGGAAGCGCGAAAAATCACTAATTTTGTGCCTGCTCAAATCCACACGCATAATAAATTTATAAAGTGAACTTTTATCACAAGATATTATTGCAAATAATTAAATAATTATTATTCGAATTTAGAATTTTATTTTTCTTAAAGTATTAAAACGTCTCTCGATATTATTAAAACGTTTCACGTATTTTTATTTTTTGTAAAGTATTTGTCCGACAATTGAATATTAAAATTATTATAACTCAAAATTAAATTTAAAATTATTATTCAAAGTGTTACAGTAAAGTGATGGCTGAGTTATTCTATATTGTGGTTGACTTATTGAACTTTATGATTGAGTTATCATTCTGTGATGGCTGAGATATCGTAATAACGACTGATTTATATTAATATGAAAGTATAACATAAACGAAATCAAAAAAAAAAAAACACAAAATCATAGTTCGTAGTTCATAATTCATTAGTTCATGTAGAAGACGACACAAAAGTACAATGAAAATCACTTTTTGAAACTGACGTCATCTGGGCCAAATTCTTCTAACATATCGACCAAATCATTCCAAACTATGCTAGTCAGCTTCTCGGGTTTATTGCCACCACTCGCTCATATCCTCTTGAGAGCACGTATCTAGGATCTGAATAACGTTCTAACCACCAAATTAAACTGCGTCCAGACCGTTAAAGTATGCTTTGGATCCCACGTGTATTTACGCTACAATTAAAGGAAAGAAACGATAAGAGTATAGAATAATATCAATATGCTTTGTTTTATTGATCTTACCGCGAGGAGGAGAAACCACCATCTCTTAAAGTGGAAGGGAATCAAGCGGTACGTCGGCCACGCATGGTGCCAGTTGTGTTGAAGTATTCCTCCAATCGCGATAGAGAGAACGTGAAGGAACTTGAACCACGTAACAGTGGTTTTGTCAACCAAGGAACCCACACCAGGGTTTAGAACCGGAATATTCTCCCGACCAGTGGCGCAAATGATCGCTTCAACATCTCTGAAAAACTGTCCATCGATGTGAGGAACAACTTCCATGTCGATAGGAAGATGTAACAGATAGACAGATCTGTGATTTAAGAGAAGATAAAGAGAAACAATAGAAACGAAGAAGAGATGAAAGAGAGTAAAGAGAGTCAGACATATGAATGAGGAAAATATAAAGGAAAAACAATAGGAAAAACGAAAGGTCGCGTCTATTATTAGGTTAACTTATGGTTTCCCGCCAAAATATCGCTTGACGGCTGAGTTATAATATTTACAGAAAACGAAAGGACATATTATAACTGAGTTATAGAGAGTAATGGCTGGGTTATCACAAGAAAAATTTTGAAGGTAAATGAATGATATATATGATTTGACGGCTGAGTTATATTATTTACGGGAAAACGAAAAGTCATGTTACGACTGAGTTATAGTGAGTTATGGCTGAGTTATCAAAAGAAACAATGTGAATGGCTGATATATTCACTTTACAGCTGAGTTGTAATATTTACGGGAAAACAGAATTCATCTTCCAAATAACTTTCTTGTACTCTGGTCCACCCAAATAATATAATATTATTCCATCTCTGTATATATACAAGTATTCCCGTTACTTTAGTCTATTACCTCTCAACTACAAACTAGAATTAAATTAGTTTTTACAACACTATGTCCGCTCGAGCACCCAAGATGCCGGATCTCCCCGACGATGTGTTCATAAAAATCGTTTCTCTTGTTGCAGAAGATGCTGCAGAAGATCGATGGTCCTCACTTGGTTCTATTTTAAGGGCTGGTCATAGGGGGAAAAATGCAGTATACAGTAATGAAGTTCTAAAGACAGCTGTTATATATTGTCTTTGTACTGATCCATCAGAAACCAACACATCCAATGCCCTAATGGTGGCCTCCAAAATGAAGGGCGGCACAGGCCTTTCTTCGTCAAATGCTTTGACGCCGGTAACCCCATTGCCATTTACTATGAAGGGCTAAGGGTTGTGGCTGAGGATAGAGATACCCAGCGTGGGATTGATATTTTCAGTCGTATTGTACCGGCCGATGCTTATGCCACCTTAGCATGTGGGGTACTAAGTATTTGTCAAGGGAATGAGGTTATGGCCGTCCATTACCTCCAGCTGTTTGATGCAAATCATTGTCCTCTGATGTCTTTGGGTGCCATGGTAACAGGTAATGATTTTATGTTTGAGTTATCTCGTTATAAGACGGCCCGAAAAAACTCATACACAGCCTCCCTTCGCTATCCTGACAGCCCGCCACTCCTTTCACCCGCTTGTGCTGTGATGTGTTATTTAGATAACGGTCTCCATCATCTCAACGGTCTCCATCCTCTCAACTGTGGAGACAGTTATCAAATAATGTGCAAAAACTGTTACCTTTGGTGGTTGTCCATCAAAGTCTCTAAGATTCTATAGGGTTTCCAGCAGTGAATTCCAGTTTTACCTTATCAACTCGTGACTCTAAAGTCTGTTTATTTTAAAATAATTATTTTCCATTTCTTAGGTGAGTATTTTTTTTTCATGTATTAAAGGTCCCTATTTTCCACATTTTAGTATCTGCTCTCATTTATCGGCTGAGTTATAGTAAAGTTATGGCTGAAGTATCACAACAAACAATCTGAAAGCAAACGACTGATTTATACGAATTTATGGCTGAGTTATGGTATTTAATGGAAAACGAAAGGTCTCTTCGACTCATATAACGGCTGAGTTATATTGATTTATAAATCCGTAATGGCTGAGATATCGTAATATCGGCTAAATTATAAATGCGCAATGTAGAATTTTTGTAGACTTATAGTGATTTTTACACGTTCTATTATTAGGTTAACTTATGGTTTCCCGCCAAAATATCGCTTTACGGCTGAGTTATAATATTTACGGGAAAACGAAAGGTCATGTTACGACTGAGTTATAGTGAGTTATGGATGAGTTATCGAAAGAAACAATATGAAAGTAAATGGCTGATATATATGATTTTACAGCTGAGTTGTAATATTTACGGGAAAACAAAATTCATCTTCCCAATAACTTTCTTGTACTCTGGTCCAACCAAATAATATACTATTATTCCATCTCTGTATAGATACAAGTATTCCCGTTACTTTAGTCTATTACCTCTCAACTACAAACTAGAATAAAATAATTGTTTACAACACTAAGTCCGCTCGAGCACCCAAGATGCCGGATCTCCCCGACGATGTTTTCATAAAAATCGTTTCCCTTGTTGCAGAAGATGCTGCAGAAGATCGATGGTCCTCACTTGGTTCTATTTTAAGGGCTGGTCATAGGGGGAAAAATGCAGTATACAGTAATGAAGTTCTAAAGACAGCTGCTATCTATTGCCTTTGTACTGATCCATCAGAAATCAACACATCCAATGCCCCTGATGGTGGCCTTCAAATTGAAGGGCGGCACAGGCCTTTCTTTGTCAAATGCTTTGACGCCGGCAACCCCATTGCCATTTACTACGAAGGGCTACGGGTTGTGGCTGAGGATAGAGATATCCAGCGTGGGATTGATATTCTCAGTCGTAATGTACCGGCCGAAGCTTATGCAACCTTAGCATGTGGGGTACTAAGTATTTGTCAAGGGAATGAGGTTATGGCCATCCATTACCTCCAGCTGTTTGATGCAAATCATTATCCTCTGATGTTTTCAGATGCCATGGTAACCGGTAATGATTTTATGTTTGAGTTATCTCGTTATAAGACAGCCCGGAAAAACTCATACACAGCCTCCCTTCGCTATCCTAACATCCCGCCACTCCCTTCACCCGCTTGTGCTGTGATGTGTTATATAGATAACGGTCTCCATCTTTTCAACGGTTATCAAATAATGTGCAAAAACTGTTACCTTTGGTGGTTGTCCCTCCAAGTCTCTGAGATCCTTTAGGGTTTCCAGCAGTGAATTCTAGTTTTACCTTATCAACTCGTGACTCTAAAGTCTGTTTATTTTAAAATAATTATTTTCTTTTTCTTAGGCGAGTATCTTTTTTCATGTATTAAAGGTCCCTATTTTCCACAATTTAGTATCTCCAATCATTTATCGGCTGAGTTATAGTAAAGTTATGGCTGAGTTATCACAACAAACAATCTGAAAGCAAACGACTGATTTATACCAATTTACGGCTGAGTTATGGTATTTAAGGGAAAACGAAAGGTCTCGTTGACTCATATTACGGCTGAGTTATATTGATTTATAAATCTGTAATGGCTGAGATATCGTAATATCGGCCAAATTAAAAATCCCGCCAAAATATAGCTTTACGGCTGAGTTATAATATTTATGGGAAAACGAAAGGTCATGTTACGACTGAGTTATAGTGAGTTATGGCTGAGTTATCGAAAGAAACAATCTGATATATATGACTTTACGGCTGAGTTATAATATTTACGGACGAAAGGTCTCGTCGATTCATGTGACAGCTGAGTTATAGTGATTTATAAATCCGTAATGGCTGAGATATCGTAATACCGGCTAAATTATAAATCCGTAATATAGGATTTTTATAGGCTTATAGTGATTTTTACACGTTCTATTATTTGATTAACTTATGGTTTCCCGCCTATTATTAGGTTAAATTATGGTTTCCCGCCAGTGGAATCAATGGGGGTTGCGTTCCAAGTTTTAGTATAAATAGGGAAAGGGTTGGAAATGTTCAGAGCATTCCAAACTAGAACGAAACTAGCAAAGATGCCAGTGACTACCCGATCTGCATGGTTGAAACGGGCCCGAGAACTGACAGCCGCTGGAACTAGCGGTTTCGATCCGAATGCGTCGGATAATGCCCCCCCTCAAGAGTCTCCGTCTCGATCCCGTGAAGGGGATCCTTTGCAAAAGGAACTCCGGATGTACCGAGCTCGCCGCAAGAGACTTGGCGCGTATATTAAAGCATTTCGTCTTAAATTCGAGCAAGTCTTTCGGCTCTGCCGATTGGAAGGGACTATCCGAGTCCTGGATGAGCTCATCGCCGAAGGTTTTTTCTGGCGAAGTGGCGCATGACTCGTCTACTTGTTGAGCATGCCTCTTGCGAAGAACATGTCTCCCGTATGGTGCCGAACTTACCCGAAGGTGATTACGAACCTTTGGGAGATTCTGACTTCCCGCACAACACGAAAGTCTGAGCCTACCGAGCTTCCCTGGAGAGGCTAAGGCGGTACATCAACCACTTGGAGTCAACGGACCATTTCTTCTGCGGAAGCCATGACGTAGAAGGTCCATGTGCCTTCTTGGAGGAGATGGTGTCCAAGGGCTCCGAAGTGCCGATGGAAAGGCTTGAATCCTTAATGCGGGATTGTCAGATCTGGCGATCTGAACTGAGCAAGCTGGTGGTGGAAGAACCGTTGGAGTCCGATCTATCCGGTCCGCTCCCATCCTGAGACTTCAGAACCTTCCAGAATGCTAGAGACGATAGCCTTCCCATGGGAACTAGTTTGCTAATATGATGCTTGTCGCTTTTTTTTTTTTGACGAATTGCAGAACTGAATGTAATCAATTAGAATTTAATGGAAAACGAAAGCTGAGTTATAGTGAGTTATGGCTCTGTGTATGTGAGACTTGACGGCTGAGTTATAATATTTACAGGAGAACGAAAGGTCATGTGACGGCTGAGTAATGGCTGAGTTATCACAAGAAACAATTTGAAAGTAAATGAGTGATATATATGACTTGACGACTGAGTTATAATATTTACAGGAGAACGAAAGGTCATGTGACGGCTGAGTAATGGCTGAGTTATCACAAGAAACAATTTGAAAGTAAATGAGTGATATATATGACTTGACGGCTGAGTTATAATATTTACGGGAAAACGAAAGGTCATGTGACGGCTGAGTTATAGCGAGTTATGGTTGAGATAGTAACGTTATGGCTGAGTTATAGTTCGAAACAGCGATACCAGAGGCTTGTAAAACCGTAATTGATTGAAGGCGTAATACGCAAATCGTCACTTTAATTCGGTTATCACAAGTAACAATTTGAAAGTAAATGAGTGATATATATGACTTGACGACTGAGTTATAATATTTACGGCAAAACAAAAGGTCATGTGACGGCTGAGTTATAGTGAGTTATGGTTGAGATAGTAACGTTTTGGCTGAGTTATAGTTCGAAACAGCGCTACCAGAGGCTTGTAAAACCATAATTGATTGAAGGCGTAATACGCGAATCGTCGCTTTAGTTCGGTTATCACAAGTAACAATTTGAAAGTAAATGAGTGATATATATGACTTGACGACTGAGTTATAATATTTACGGGAAAACGAAAGGTCATGTGACGGCTGAGTTATAGTGAGTTATGGTTGAGATAGTAACGTTAAGGCTGAGTTATAGTTCGAAACAGCGGTACCAGAGGCTTGTTAAACCGTAATTGATTGAAGGCGTAATACGCGAATCGTCGCTTTAGTTCGGTTATCACAAGTAACAATTTGAAAGTAAATGAGTGATATATATGACTTGACGACTGAGTTATAATATTTACGGGAAAACGAAAGGTCATGTGACGGCTGAGTTATAGTGAGTTATGGTTGAGATAGTAACGTTAAGGCTGAGTTATAGTTCGAAACAGCGGTACCAGAGGCTTGTTAAACCGTAATTGATTGAAGGCGTAATACGCGAATCGTCGCTTTAGTTCGGTTATCACAAGTAACAATTTGAAAGTAAATGAGTGATATATATGACTTGACGACTGAGTTATAATATTTACGGCAAAACGAAAGGTCATGTGACGGCTGAGTTATAGTGAGTTATGGTTGAGATAGTAACGTTATGGCTGAGTTATAGTTCGAAACAGCGCTACCAGAGGCTTGTAAAACCGTAATTGATTGAAGGCGTAATACGCGAAGCGTCGCTTTATGAAGCCGAAGGGGTACTTTTCGTAAACCAAAGCAATGCTTCACGTATTATAAATACTTCTTGCTCTTGAATTACACATCAATCCTTTGTCTCACGAAAACGTATAAATCATCTCTCAGATTTGACAAATCCTATTACCTTCTTCCTTCAACCCATCATAAATGGCCCATCGTTCTTCAAGCCATATAAGGTCTTATTTGAAATATCTGAACAGGGATCTTTCGCCAAACGTCACAGCAGGTAAACGCATACATCTTCAGATTAGATTTGTTTTACTGTTAAGGTTAAAAGAGATTGAGTGTGTTTGCCTTTTTGTTAGTAACTGTTGATGATGACATTTTCCGTTGGGAGGCTACTTTAATCGGACCGGTGAACACCCCTTATGAAGGGGGAGTGTTTAAAATAAGTCTTAATTTTCCGCCTGATTTCCCAAATAATCCTCCCAAGGTATCTGTTTTTGATTATACTCCTTTTTTATTTTAGCAAGCATGTGTATTAGGACTCCTCTTTTTGTAGCAACTCAGTGGTTTTTTAAATAAAATTTCTTGATAATGCAGGTTTGTTTCATCACAAGAATTTGTCATCCAAACGTATTAGATAATGGAGGCATTTACCTAAGAGTGTTGAGGGCCGACTATTGGCATCCCATGTCGATTGTTAAGCTTTTCAAGGGATTAGTGGAGAAGTTGATTGAACCAGAGGTCAATGATGAGGAACAGACCATTGAATATCTTGCCAACCTCTACAAATCTGATAGGAGAAGGTTTGAAGCAATGGCTAGAGAGATGACAAATCAATACGCTGGGAGAGGAAACTGAAATATGAACTTAAATAGTTCAAAGTTCAAATCTATTTTAAAAACTTTTGAATAATTTATCTTTTATTTGTTCTTTTTAATAAAATATTTCAGTCTCTCGTGTTGTAAACTCCATTTTAAAATAATATTTTATTCAGATTTTACTGTTTTAAAACATTAGAAACAACTTGTAAAGCTTTTAGAAAAGCAAATCAAATTGATATATATCATTATAAACAATTTGTAAAACCTTTTAAAACTTTCTAAAAACCAGATATACTTTTGTGAATGAATGATATATATAACTTGACGGCTGAGTTATAATATTTACGGGAAAACGAAAAGTCATGTGACGGCTGAGTAATAGTGAGTTATGGCTGAGTTACAGTGAGTTATGGCTGAGTTATCACAAGAAACAATTTGAAAGTAAATGAACGATATATATGACTTGACGGCTGAGTTACAATATTTACGGGAAAATGAAAGGTCATGTGACGGCTGAGTTATAGTGAGTTATGGCTCAGTTATTACAAGAAATAATTTGAAAGTAATTGAGTGATATAAATGACTTGACGGCTAAGTTATAATATTTACGGAAAAACGAAAATTCATGTGACGGCTGAGTTATGGATGAGTTATAGTAAATTTATGGCTGAGTTATGAAAAGAGATTGATAAAACACCACTAACAACAACATTAGTTTGCTTGGAATTCATAACCATTAACAACAACATTATGGAAACATAATCCCATCATACACTATCTCATCTTGCTATCTTAAATAGACCAAACATGATCATATAACCGAAAACTATCACAACTATCATAACCTTCATCCTTGCTTTCATTTCTGATTTTGCATCTTCAACCCTCTCAAATAGCTCTTTCTCAAGCTCCATTTGCATCTTCTTCTCAATCTCCATTTCCATTTGTAGTTTTACAAACCTAACAGAGAAAGACTCTACCTCATCCAACAGTGCCTCATCGACCCACTTGAAGACGTGGTCATCATTCATAAGCTATCAAGGTAATGGAGACAACAATTGGAACAAGAACATATTCAACATAAACCAATAAGAACAGATTCAACATAACCAAGAATAGACTCTACCTTCTTCGCAGCTGCATACCCACAACGAAAGTATCATCGACAAGGATTTGACTTAGATTTCGAATTTTTGGCCACGATTGCTTCTCCACACCAACATCTCTTAGGTACGCCAAAAACTGTACCTCGTCCTCTCTCTCGGACATTTGATGCACAATTCGAATCTCCAGATACATTGCTCATGATTTACGAGAATTTAATTTTTTAGGGTTTAAGCATTTGACATTTGGGGATTTTCGTTTTTAAGAAGAAGAACATCATTGTGAGAACTAAGATCAATTCTCTCCTTCCGAAGTAATTTATGTGTGGAGGAGCTTATCACCGTTAAAAGTTCCGAACTGAAAAGAAAGTGTTTGAATGCTAAAACTGTATAATACTCTTCAGAGAAAAAATGTTTCGATCCCTTACAAAGACTCCCCCCCTTACATATTTATACCGACAAATTAATTACCAAATCAATGCGTAATTAATTTTACANAACAATTTTCGCGTCCTACTATTAATCCAATTGAATGCAGGAATCTTTGACCAAACCCGAGCTGCGAGCTGACTAATAGGACGCCTGCCCGAGCTCTCTTCTCCTCTCTGGGCCTGATGGGCCGACTGGTGTTTCTCTCTTGGCCCGTTTGGCGTGCTCGGTCCAGGCCCTTTACCTGTATCCCGAGATAGCGAATCATAGGTACAACAGTTGCTCCCAAGTCTCCCGAGCTGAGCAGTTCGGGGGACTTTTGATCTCCGAACGATCAATTTCGGGAAACTGAATATTCCCCATATCCCATGATTTGATCGTGGTAATGATGAGATTTGCCTTCCCGAACAAGCCCCAGGACCCACTGGGCGGCGTACACGCTATAAGAGAGAAGAGAAGCGGTCCGAGACCTTTCGCTTCCCCAGGTAATCATTACTCCCTGGTTCCGCGTATAAAGAGGTAAACTCACCCGACTTCTCTCCCTTCTACTCTTTACTTCCAATTTGCTTTTGTTTTATTTTGCGACTCTTTCTCTCTTTTCTTCTGTTCTTCGTTATTCGCCGGAAGTTTCTTCAGCTTTTTTCTCGTTTAGTTCAATCCTCTCCACTTCTACCCGGAAAACATGTTTCCTCCAAAATCTACACCGGGGAAAGTAGCGAAACCCCTGATTCCGAGTGTTTACGATCCTTATCAGCCATCAATACTCTTGGCGGAGAATATGGCCGAGATCAGGGGGTCCACCGGGATTCCGCCGGAGATCAAGATAAGATTTCCTGAAGCTCATGAATCCCCGGAGAATCCACCAACCGGTTACTATTGCGCATTCAGGGGGTCCACCGGGATTCTGCGTGCGGTCTTTCGTTCCCTCTTCCCGAACTCATTGTAAGGATTTTGTTCGAGTTGGGCTTCGCACTTCCCCAAATTAACTTTGTTCGGACCGTGATGTGTCTTCAGACTCTGGGAGAGGAGTTCGACTACAAACTATCTTTGGCCGACTTTCTTCAAATCTACATGGTGAAGACAGGTCGTACCAAGGGTTCCCTTTATGTGAGTCCGCTCTCTGGGCTAAAATTCTTCGATGATCTTCCCGAGAAGGACGAGAAATGGCGAAAGTCTTAATTCTTCTTCCCGGTTAACGAGCTCACTTTTGGGCATCTCACAGGATCGCACGTTTCGAAGTGGACTTCAAAAATTGGTAGAACGGTGTTCCTTATTAGGTCCAGCTTAAGTGTCGTTTTGACTTTTCTTTCGCCTCACCTTTTAATTGTTTCTTCCTCAGATCACTTTGAACGTGGATTGCTTTGCCCTACGTTCGCGGAGTTCTTCTCGAGGTTCTGCAGCCAGGGTCAGATCGCCTGGGATTCCTTTTCGTGCGAAAGGATTAGGGAGTCCGCAGTCAGACTCAGAGCACGTTCTCTCGTTTGTTCTGACCCTATCAGCACTTCGGAGATGAACTACAGAGAAGAAAGGGTGTGCCGGGCTGCTGAGAAGGAAGCGAAGAAGCAGATGGCAGCGGCCCTTGCCGGAGGCAAGGCTCGCATCCCTGTCAAGAACTCCTCTGGCTCTTCCGTTCTTGAGGTAAGCGGGATTTCCGCATCCCCAGCTGGCCCTTCCGAGCTCTGTACGGATTCTACCGGGCCTCCGGCAGGCCCGTCTGTGCCTTCCGTGATTATCATCACCGATTATAGCGACGAGCCGCGGGAGGTCGTGGCTTCTCCCCCGTCGAAGAAGAAAACCTCCGCTAAGGTCATTTCCCAGCGGGTTGACTCATCTAAAAAGAGAAAGGAACCCGAGACTTCCTCCTCTTCTCTTGAGAAGAGCCGAGCTCGGACTGGCTCATCAGGAGACGAGCGGAGTAAGTCTAGCTTGAAAGATGGGGGTCTCTCCTTGGAGAGGAGATCTAAGGAAGTCCCTCCTTCTAAAGAATCCGGAGGCTCCTCCGGAAGACTACCTCTGAAGGAACAGCGTCCTTCCCCCCGAGGTAATGGTTTCCCGAGGCGCTTTAATTTTATGTTTTCGCTATTCCTGATGGTCAACGAGTGAAATGACTTTGCTCAAATCTTTCAGCCCCCCTGCGTCCCCAGCTGATCTAATGAGGAGCTACACTCGGCCTAGAGTTCGGATTCCGACGTTCGCCGACATGTCCGAGGTCAACCGTGCGAACTTCTTCCGCTTCGCGGACAAAATTGGCGAGGTATATGTCCTTTCTTTTTTTCATCATTTTTTTTTTACTTTATCATCTTTGCCGCTTTTAACAAGCTAGCTTTCCCAGCTGATGATTGAGTTTAACTCTTCGGTGGCATCCTTCGAGGATCAACTGTTCGCCTTCCCCTCGCTTTTTGAGGTAAACCTTCTCAAAGAGAGAATCGCCGACCTGGAGGCACAGGTAGCAGAATACTCCCGGCTGGAAGCCGAAAAAGCCAGCACTGTGGCGAAGGCTGAACAGATCCAAGCTCGGATGAAGAAGGCTGAGATAGAGGTGCTTGACCTCGGGGTTGCTAATGAGGACTTCCAAGACAAACTGAAGAAGGCGGGGGACCTTTACTTCGAGGCGGCGGAGGACGCGAAGGCGGCAAAGAACAGGTTGCACGAAATTGAGCTCCGTAACCAGCCAAGATCTAGGAGGTGAAGGTCACTTTCGAAGAGAGGGAAAAACTAGCTCCAGCCAAGATCCGAGCCGCTGAAATCAGGACTAACCAAATGCTGAGCGAGGAGATCTCCAGGGGAGAAATCCAAGACATGGAAACTGAGCTCGGACTTCTGAAAGCCGACGAGGAGGAGGCCGACGAAAAGGTTTCGAAGGTAACTCCCCGTGACCTCGACCTCTCTGTATTTTCAGACCTTTTGGCAGATACGCCCGATCTTTTGTGCAGCGAACATCCTTTGAGCGTTACAATCTACGAGTCCGGCACTAATCTCGGGCAATTGTCGAATCAGGGGATGGACGACTTTCTGGCGAACACCAGGTCGGAAGGGGAGCTTGCAGAGATGGGCATGGCCCATTCCAAAGCGGCATCGGATCCCGCTCTCCCTACTCAATAGTTTTTTATCCCGGGGTTGTTTTGGCACAAGTTGCCCCCTGTTTGTCGTATTTATTTTTGGACTTATTTTGGAGTGTTTTGGTCGCGGTGACCATTCCGTATTCGCATACTCTCGGACAAAGAATTTTTTCCTTCGTATCATCCTAAATGCGAACTCAATTCCCACAAACTTTTGTTTAACTCAGAATGAGCAAAAATGATACGAGCAAAAAAATGAGTACGAAGTGAAGACTTCGGTTTTGATTAGAGTTTGTGAAATTAAACCTCGGCTTCTAATAGTAAGTAAAGCGGAGTACGAAGTGAGCACTTCGGTTTAGATTAGAGTTCGCAAAACTAAACCTCAACTTCAATTTGATAAGTCAAGCTGAGTACGAAGTGAGTACTTCGGTTTAGATTAGAGTTCGCGAAATTAAACCTCAACTTTAATTTGATAAGTAAAGCTGAGTACGAAGTGAAAACTTTGGTTTAGAATTCGCAAAGTTGAACCTCGGCTTTAAACGATATATGCGAAGTCAGACTTTGGCTTTTTTTTTTTTTAGTCAACCATTATTAATAAAAAAGTTTTAGAAAACTTTTGATTTTATTAATATGGATAACTGGACCCGAAGTGGGCTGCCTACGTACCCTTATCGGGATCAAGCTAAACGTAGTTCGATACAAGAAAATTAACTGTAAAAGAGTTTAAGATGTGAAGAGTTCCAGGACCTCGGGACTGGTTTTCCCTCTGAATCCTCGAGCTGATAGACTCCATTTCGGACTTCGCGAGTAATTCTGTATAGTCCTTCCCAGTTGATTCCGAGCTTCCCTTCATTGAGCTCCTCGGTGTTCTCGTAGACCTTTCGAAGGACTAGGTCGCCAACCGCCAAGGGCCTGCTTCGGATTTTGGAGTTATAATACCGGGCTACTGCGTTCTGATAGTTCTGGATCCGAACTGAAGCCTGATCCCGACGCTCATTGATTGTATCGAGGGTATCCTGGAAAAATTTCTCATTCTCCTCAGCTCGGAGTGGGTTTAGCGAGGTACGGACTCCAGGAACCTCTATGTCAGCTGGGACTACGGCATCAACTCCGTAAATCAGGGAAAAAGGTGTTTCATTAGTGGCCCGGCGGAGTGTTGTTCGGATTGCCCAAAGAACGCCCTGCAGCTCGTCCGGCCAACGCCCTTTGCAAGAATCGAGCCGTTTCTTCAAGTTAGCTAGTATGACCTTATTCATTGCCTCGGCTTGTCCATTACCTTGCGGGTAACGAGGAATTGACTTTTTAAGTCGAATCTTCCATTTCGCTCAAAATCCTTCGAACTGCGAGGAGATGAACTGCAGACCATTGTCGGTGACAATATCGTGAGGGACGCCGTAGCGATAGCTTATGTTTTTTTTATCACGAACTGCTCTACTTCTTCACTCGCTACTTTCGCGTAGGCCGCTGGTTCTACCCACTTGGAGAAATAGTTAGTAAGAGCGAGCACGTACTGAACTCCTCCTGGTCCCCGATGTAAAGGGCCAATGATGTCCATGGACCACCTCATTAACGGGTAAGGTGCGGACACCGACGACAAGAGCTCGTTAGGTTGATGGATTGACGGGGCATGCTTTTGACATTTCTCACAAGTTCGAGAATAGTTTTCGCAGTCTGTGACCATGATAAGCCATATATAGCCTTGCCTTTTGATTTTGAAGGCCAGAGTCCGTCCTCCGGAGTGATTCCCATTGGACCGTCGTGAACAGCTCGCATTAGCATCGCGGGCTCTTTACCAGCAACACATGTTAGATAGGGACCAGCTACACTTTGGCGTAGGAGTACTCCGCTGTGGATGCAATATCGTGCGCTGACAATTTTGAGTTTCCTGGCTGCCCATTTGTCGGCTGGGAGTTCTCCTTTTTCCAAGTAAGCCCAGATCGGGCTTTGCCAGTCTCCTGCCCCCCCCAACTGTTAGTTTTCGTACTGCTCGAAGTGGAGTGCGGGATAACAGCTTGATCGTCAACTGGTGAGCTCGATGATTCCAGAGTTCGATTTGCTTCTTGCTCGACCAGAGGAGGATGAATATCCATCGGAGTAGGCATGACGGGAGCTGAGTCTTCCTGTGGCAAAGAATCCGAAGCTGCCTTGCGAGCTGTCTCCTCAGCAGCCAACTGTTTTATCATTGCCTGAGTGACTACGTTCGAGCTCTCTAGTCGGATGCTTGGAAACTCGATGACTTCGACGGGGATAATTCTTGTCATTGTAGGATCCGAAGTTGATGCCAGAGCTGCTAAGGCGTCCGCAGTGTAGTTTTCACTTCGTGGGATCTTAGTGATTTCAAAATCCTCGAACTTCGTTACTAATTCCCGAGCTGTGGACAAATAAGCCTCCATACAACCATCCTTTGTCTCGTACTCCCCTAGGAACTGGTTGGTGACCAGCTGAGAATCGCAAAATGCTCAGAGCTTTCGGACACCAATCCCTACTGCGAGGCATAAGCCAGCGAGGAAGGACTCATATTCGGCTTCGTTGTTTGACGCACTGAAAGCCAAGCGAAATGACTGCTCGATTATTTCTCCAGTAGGAGAAGTGAGACGGACCCCAATTCCTGCTCCCGATCTTGAAGATGCTCCATCTACATACAATGTCCATGGGACCTCAATATTGTCACTGACCGAAGAGGCTAGTGGGAGTTCGATTAGGAAATCTGCCAGCACTTGCGCCTTAGCACAGGTTCGAGTCCGGAACTCGATGTCATATTCACTCAGCTCGACAGTGGACTTGGACTGGCTTGGACTATGCAACACCGTTAAAAGTGAGAACTAAGATCAATTATCTCCTTCCAAAGTGATTTATGTGTGGAGGAGCTTATCACCGTTAAAAGTTCCAAACTGAAAAGAAAGTGTTTGAATGCTAAAACTGTATAATACTCTTCAGAGAAAAAATGTTTTGATCCCTTACAAAGACTCCCCCCCTTACATATTTATACCGACAAATTAATTACCAAATCAATGCGTAATTAATTTTACACGATTTTCGCGTCCTAATTAATCCAATTGAATGCAGGAATCTTTGACCAAACCCGAGCTGCGAGCAGACTTATAGGACGCCTACCCGAGCTCTCTTCTCCTCTCTGGGCCTGATGGGCCGACTGGTGTTTCTCTCTTGGCCTGTTTGGCGTGCTCGGTCCAGGCCCTTCACCTGTATCCCGAGATTGCGAATCGTGGGTACAACAATCACTCGGATCAACAATTGAATATTAATATTATTAGGTTAACTTATGGTTTCCCGCCAACAATTGAATATTAAAATTATTAGGTTAACTTATGGTTTCCCGCCAAAATATCGCTTTACGGCTGAGTTATAACCATTACTGGAAAACGAAAGGCCATGTAACGGCTGAGTTATCACAAGAAACAATTTGTAGATTAAAATTATTAGGTTAAGTTATGGTTTCCCGCCAAGATATCGCTTTACGGCTGAGTTATAACCATTACTGGAAACGAAAGGTCATGTAACGGCTGAGTTATAGTGACTTATGGCTGAGTTATCACAAGAAACAATTTGAGAGTAAATGAATGATATATATGATTTGACGGCTGAGTTATCATATTTACGGGAATTCGAAATGTCTCATCAATTCATGTTACGGCTGAGTTATAGTGAGTATGGCTGAGTTATCACAAGAAACAATATGAAAGTAAATGGCTGATATATATGACTTTACGGCTGAGTTATAATATTTACGGGAAAATGAAAAGTCTCCACGATTCATGTGACGGTTGAGTTATAGTGATTTATAAATCTTTAGTGGCTGATTTATTATAATACCGGCTGAGTTATATTAATATGAAACATTACAAAAAGAAATTAAAAAAAAAAACAAGTTCAGAGTTCAAAAAGAAGAAGACATGACATTACAATGGAATTCACTTCTAAAAACCGATTAAGAGGAGGAGGAACCATGAGCTTTTAGTTAATCCCAATCAAGAGGAGGAGGAACCACACACTGGTCGGCATCGGCCTCCGCAATCTCTCTCATCTCCTCTAACCTCTTGTGCTTTGTCGCTAAGTCGACAAGTTCTCCACCCAAGATTTGATTCAGTTGGGATAGTTGAGCGTCGATTAGTTCCACTTGATGCACGAGGACGGTCTTCTCTTCCTTCTTCTTCATATGCTCATCCATCATACGCAGAATTTCTGTCTAGCGACGCTTTGACTCTGCCTCGGTCGCGGCTCTTGTCTGAGGAAAGGCCTCGGACACGGCCAATCGTGATTCCTCTTCCCACTCGTAATCTGGGACTCTTGCTGGCGATAATGCTTCGTCTGCCTTACGTTTTTGACGTCTACTGGAACCCTCTCTGTCCATAGCTCGGCTATCAAAATAAAAACAACCGTCACCAACTGATAGGTGCAATGATCAGAAAATATGCAATAGATTGAGAGGGGATGGAGAGGAGACTTACATATGCAATGATCGAAGGATTTATTGATATTGGTTGTAGAGGAGATTTGTAGGTGCAATATATTGTGAGCGGAGAAGAAGGAAACGATACAATGAGTAAGAAACCGAAACGATACAATGAATTAAGAGAATATAAAGGAAAAACAATAGGAAAACGAATGGTCACGTCGATTATTAGGTTAACTTATGGTTTCCCGCCAAAATATTGCTTTACGGCTGAGTTATTGTTTTACGGATTCATGTGATGTCTGAGTTATAGTTATCAAAAGAAAGGTCGCGTCTATTATTAGGTTAACTTACGGTTTCCCGCCAAAATATTGCTTAACGGCTGAGTTATAGTTTTACGGGAAAACGAAAGGTCTCGTATATTCATGTGATGGCTGAGTTATAGTAAGTGATGGCTGAGTTATCACTAGGAATAAACCAAAACGATACAATGAATTAAGAGAACATAAAGGAAAAACAATAGGAAAATGAAAGTTCACGTCGATTATTAGGTTAACTTATGGTTTCCCACCAAAATATTGCTTTACGGCTGAGTTATAGTTTTACGGGAAAACGAAAGGTCTCGTATATTCATGTGATGGCTGAGTTATAGTTATCAAAAGAAAGGTCGCGTCTATTATTAGGTTAACTTACGGTTTCTCGCCAAAATATTGCTTAACGGCTGAGTTATAGTTTTACGGGAAAACAAAAGGTCTCGTATATTCATGTTATGGCTGAGTTATAGTAAGTGATGGCTGAGTTATCACTAGGAATAATCTGAAAGTAGGTAGCTGAAATATATATATGACTTGACGGCTGAGTTATAGAATTTATAGGAAAACAAAAGGTCTCGTTTATTCATGTTATAGTGATTTATAAATCCGTAAAGGTCTCGTCGATGCGTCTATTACAACATGGTTTCCCGCTAAAATATTGCTTAACAATAAAATTATTATCTATTTATTACCTATTGTAACAACCCGTCCCGTGGACCCCACTAGCCCACCGCTAGCTGCCCCAACGGACCGTCCGTGGACCCCACTAGCCCACCGCTAGCCGGCCCAACAGACCCCAATCTGGCCCTGCAGGGCATCGATCCTAACCCCTCACCGGGCAAATGGAACTATTCATCCAAATCCACAGTAGGTTATTGGTGCGCCAGGCGTTCCTCGAACCCTGGTCCCCACCCTTTAATCTGCAGGTCAATTGGTGACAGCTTGTCCTGTGGGAAGGTTGTTAAAGGGTGGGGACCAGGGTTCGAGGAACGCCTGGCACACCAATAACCTACTGTGGATTTGGATGAATAGTTCCATTTTCCCAGTGAGGGGTTAGGATCGATGCCCTGCAGGGCCAGCTTCGGGCCTATGGGGGCAAGCTAGCGGTGGGCTAGTGGGGTCAACGGGACGGGTTGTCACACCTATCATCTACAAATATTTACGGGAAAACGAAATTCATCTACCAAATAACTTTCTTGTACTCTGGTCCAACCAAATAATATACTATTATTCCATCTCTGTATATATACAAGTATTCCCGTTACTTTAGTCTATTACCTCTCAACTACAAACTAGAATAAAATTATTTTTTGCAACACTATATCCGCTCTAGCACCCAAGATGCCGGATCTCACCGACGACGTTTTCATAAAAATCGTTTCCCTTGTTGCAGAATATGGTGGATGGACCGCACTTGGTTCTATTTTAAGGGCTGGTCGTAGGGGGAAAAATGCGGTATACAGTAACGAAGTTCTAAAGACAACTGCTATCTATTGCCTTTGTACTGATCCCTCATCAGAAATCAACACATCCAATGCCCCTGATGGTGGCCTCCAAATTGAAGGGCGGCACAAGCCTTTCTTCGTCATATGCGTTGAGGCCGGCAACTCCATTGCCATTTACTTTGAAGGGCTAAGGGTTGTGGCTGAGGATAGAGATATCCAGCGTGGGATTGATATTCTCAGTCGTATTGTACCGGCCAATGCTTATGTCACCTTAGCATGTGGGATACTAAGTATTTGTCAAGGGAATGAGGATATGGCCGTCCATTACCTCCAGCTGTTTGATGCAAATCATTATCCCCTGATGTCTGCGGATGCCATTGTAACCGGTAATTATTTTCTGGATGATTTATCTCGTTTTGATAGGGTCTGGAAAAACTCATACTCAGCCTCCCATTGCTATCCTGACAGCCCGCCACTCCCTTCACCCACTTGTGATGTGATGTGTTGTTAGGATTATGGTTTCCATTCTCTCCGCTATGGAGACTATGAAATCATGTGCAAAAAGTGTTACCTTCTGTGGTTGTCCCTCAAAGTCTC
>NC_025686.1:19953713-19988114 GCF_000633955.1 Camelina sativa | reverse complement strand
TTTCATGCTTCCACATTTTAGTATCTACTCTCACTTTGAGGCTGAGTTATAGTTTTACGGGAACACAAAAGGTCACGTCGATTCATGTGACGGCTGAGTTATAGTGAATAACGGATGAGTTATCAAAATGAACAATCTATATGGCTGAGTTATCAAAAGAAAGGTCACGTCTATTATTAGGTTAACTTGCCAAAATTTTGCTTAACGGCTGAGTTATAGCTTTACGGGAAAACGAAAGATATAGTCTATTCATGTCATGACTGAGTTATCAAAAGAAACAATATGAAAACAAACGACTGATTTATACGACTGATATGAAAACAAACAATATGAAAATTCTATGTATCCACTTTTCATGCTTCCACATTTTAGTATCTACTCTCACTTTGAGGCTGAGTTATAGTTTTACGGGAACACAAAAGGTCACGTCGATTCATGTGACGGCTGAGTTATAGTGAATAACGGATGAGTTATAAAAATGAACAATCTATATGGCTGAGTTATCAAAAGAAAGGTCGCGTCTATTATTAGGTTAAGTTGCCAAAATATTGCTTAACGGCTGAGTTATAGCTTTACGGGAAAAGGAAAGATATAGTCGATTCATGTCATGGCTGAGTTATAGTGAGTTATGACTGAGTTAACAAAATATACAATATGAAAACAAACGATTGCTTTATACGACTAATTATATGGCTGAGTTATATTTTATGACGGCTGAGTTATCGTGATACGCCGTTTCATTAAATGTGTTTCACGGTCTTTTATAGTTATTCTTGGGACACAACAGAAATTTCACTGCAGTCTGATTAGTGGACTCAGCGGCGGTTACCTCCCATGACTCTATATAAATAGGGTTGAAGGTTGGGGGAATAAAATATTCTAACTTCCACAAATTTAAGAAATAGAAGGATGCCAGCAACTACTCGATCCACATGGCTGAGACAGGCCCGGGAAAGGATAGCCGCCGCATCTGGCAATCAGGAGTCGGAAAATCCCATCCCACAGGAGGTAGGAGAGACGTCCCGATCTCGTGAGGTCGCTCCAAACTCAAATACTGTCGACCCTGGGGTGTCTCCCCTTCAGCTAGAACTCCGAGAGTACCGAGCTCGGCGAAAGAGGATGGGCGCGTATATTCGGGCGCTTCGGCTGAAACTTGACCAGCTCCATCGTTTTTACCGTTTAGAGGGAACCATTCTAGTCCTGGAAGACCTTATCGTCGAAGGTTACTTCTTGGCACACTGGCGAACGGTCCGTCTACTTGATGAGCACAAGGTGTGCAAAGAACTGGTCGATCGGATGGATGTACCCGATCTTCCGGAAGGCGATTGCGAACCCCTGGGGAAAACCGCCTTCTCGTTCGTGACGGATGTCTGGGCCTATCGAGCTTGCTTTACTAGGTTAATCCAATACATCAATTTCCTGGAGTCGTCTGGTCAAGCCTTCCGCGAGCGCCATCTTCTTGAAGGCCCATGTGCCTTTATAGAGGACATGATGTTCAGAGGCTCCGGATTGCCAATCAAAAGGCTAGAGGCCTTACAACGGGAACGAGATATCTGGCAAACTGCGGTGAACGAACTCGCAGTGGAGGAACCATTGGAGACTGACATATCTGGCCCAGCTCCCGTCCTGCGATTGCAGGACCATCCAGAACGCTAGAGGTTGGTGGCGAAACTTTTGGATCGGGCTCCTCGACCAGAGATCTGCCGTTTAGGTGTTATTATTCTTTCTATATTTTTTTGTTGTTTGGATGAAGTGTAATAGAAACTAATCAAAATGATTTTAGCAATTTATGTTTGAAGTTTGTCCAACAAGATATAGTCGATTCATGTCATGGCTGAGTTATACCTTTACGGCTGAGTTATAGCTTTACGGGAAAACGAAAGATATAGTCAATTTATGTCATGGCTGAGTTATAGTGAGTTATAACTGAGTTATCAAAAGAAACAATATGAAAACAAACGACTGATTTATACGACTGATTATATGGCTGAGTTATATTTTATGACGGCTGAGTTATCGTGATACGGGACGAAATGTCTCATCGATTCATATTATGGCTGAGTTATAGTGAGTTATGGCTGAGTTATAGTGAGTTATGACTAAGTTATAATACTTGACAGATGAGTAATAACACAAAATAAAATGAATCTCCCTAACTATAGAGCACAAGTTTTCGCATTGTGCCCAACTTGCTTACATCGCGAACATGCGTGTTGCTTCCTAGGGCGTTTCTTTTCAATGGCAACTTCCAAAGATGATTTAATCATACGCTTCTTTGGCCTTCCTGGCTGGTTCACAACAATCGGAGGCAAGCACTTCTGATTATCCACAACTTCAGGAGCAGGGAATGATTCATCTGGAGGCATGATTGAACCAGCCCATCCATTAACCAAATCTACACTCCTAAATTTCGGATCGCACATGGATATACGAGACACATCCATATGCTCTGCAGTTGTGATTGCATGGATGCATGGTATTTTCTCGTGGTCGAAACGATGGCATGTGCAACTTTTTATTTCTAAATTTACAACATGCAAAGATGATCCATATTTCACTTGTACGTGTACAGCATCAATCATTTGTACCTCCATAAGTCTTGCTGTGGTGACACGGTCCTATTAAGAAAAAATGTTTTAGGCTGAGTTATGAAAACAATTACGGCTGAGTTATTGAAACAACAATAGCTGAGTTATGAACACTATAATGGTAATGGCTGAGATAAGGAAATAATAACGGCTGAGATATTGTAACTGTTATGACTGAGTTATCAACATTGATGACTGACTTATGTAAACTTACCTGTAACAGTTTCTCAACACCTCGAGTGAGCGTTGTTAGCTGCGATTTTTCATCCTCTCTCCGTTCAGAAAACCATCTGGTCATCATATCCCGTATCGATTCTAGAAGTCGAACTATGGGAAGACTTCTAGCATTTGACAGTGCATTGTTCATTGATTCTGCAATATTCGTTGTCATTAAATTGTACCTTTCACCCGGGAAATGAACACGCGCCCACATTCGGACACCAGCTCGTTGGAGGTATCCATGTAGTTCGGGATGACGTGCTTCAATCTCATTGAAAGCCTCATTAAAATCAGTTAGCCTAAAACACTTTGCCGCTTTTTTCACCAGAGGGAACAAATGTTTTCCTTTGAACTTCACCAAGATGTTCTTATACAAATGGTAAGTGCAAATTCCTAGCGAATCCAACGGATACACTTGACCAATCGCTTTCCCTATTGACTTATGTCTGTCGGAGATTATCGCAAGATCCTTTTCGTCTGGAATGGCAACTTTGAGTTGTGTAAAGAACCAACGCCAAGACTCATCATTTTAAGTGTCAACAACAGCGAAAGCCAATGGAAAAATTTGAAAGTTACCATCCTGAGCTAGGGCTGTTAGAAGCGTCCCTTTGTAACTACCATGGAGAAACGTTCCGTCGACAACAACAACTTTGCGCATGAAAGCAAACCCAGCAATACTCGCACCAAAAGCAATAAAAACATATTTGAATCTATCTTCATCACCTATTTGAAGACGCGTGACTGTACCCGGATTTTCCCTTTTTAACTTGAATATGTAAGAAGGCAACTCGCTAAAACTTTCCTCAGGAGTTCCCTGATGGATCTGCCTTGCATTCAGCAGCGTTCGATATGCCTTCCAATAACCCATCTGTCGACACCAACAAATTAATAAATCAGCCATAATATATAAATAACTCAGCCGATACATTCGAATAAGTCAGCCTTAAATAATCAATAAATGAGCCGTAAAATGTAAATAATTCAGCCTATACATACCTATAACTCAGCCATTGTTATCAATAATTAACTCAGCCTATACATACCTATAACTCAACCATTATTATCAATAAGTCAGTCGAAACATAGTAATTACCTTTAGACTAAATTGCTTATTGAAAATGACTCCGACACTTTTAGGTTTAACATCCGGACCAAGATCACCAAGATAGTCCCTGTAAAGACCTGCCAGTACATCAGCTGTTGATTGACGGCATCTAGTAGAACGTTCCGTCACAGAACATGTGTGTTCCGAATCGTATACACGAACATGAAAATCCGGGTCATCCCCTTGTACAGATGCACGAACTCTCCAAAGACATCCTTTAACCCAACACCTACAAACCACTTGTTTCGGATTTGAGGTTGGTACATTAAAATCAAATCCATCCCTAACCGAAATAAGTTTCACGTGATTCCTGAACTGCTTTTTGCTCTTGTATCGTTGTCCTACAGCAATTTTTAGCGTTGACACCTCCAACCTAATAGCCTCCGGATTGATCTTCGATCCCGCAAAGTTATCATCTTTATGAGCTTTCTTCTAAGGAGGCGGAGTAGGTGGGTCTTCCACTTTACTCTGAGGCTCGCCCAATATAGAAAACTTCTCGTCATCAGATGACTCACCATCGGAGTCGTCGAAAACATCAAATCGGGTTGAAAATTCATCGTCTTCTTCTTTGTCAGATGCTACTTTGACAGCTTCTTCTTCGTTTTCTTTGTCAATGATCTTACCATAATCAAAACAAGTGCCTTCAAATCCCCCACCGTACACTTTGTATGTAGATTCTGCTTTCGAGTCTCTAGCTCCACTAGTTTCTGTAGACTCTTTCGCCGAAAACTCTACACAGAGACGTAGCTGATCGGTTTTCCATAACCGCAAAAAACATTGCAACTGTCGATCATTGGAGACAAAAACTGGTGGAGTATCATGCGCCATATGTTTCATTGCCCTGTTCGAGAATATGTAGCTCAGCTTTAGCTCATGGCTAAACGCGTCCAATCCGTAGTCTTCAAGAACAAGCTTCACAAGCTTGTTGTGTGTTGTGCCTCCATCTATCTGCACAACTATACACCCTCTATCGTCGGAGTTAAATACATATCTCTGTGTCTTTATCCAATTACCGGACACAACTAGTACCGGAACTGGATCCATGAAAGATAATGAAGAACAAGGTGGAGAAGAAGTAGAAGAACAAGGTGTGAAGAAGAAAGTGAAGAAGAAGTAGAAGAACAAGGTGAATAAGAAGGTAAATAGTTCACTTATTAACCAGTTGAAGAACAAGAGTCGAACGACGTTTCGTATTTCCGGAGAAAAAAGATGATGACATGGATAATGCGTCCGACGTGGCAAGTCAGCCATCAAACAATACCATAACTCAGCCTAACTAAAACTCAGCCACAACATGAAAAACATTACAGTAATTAAAAAGCAAAAAAAATTGCTGCCAAACTCAGCCGCTTCATCAACTGAAAATATGTAACTCAGCCGTACTGTTTGTTAAGTCAGCCGTAACTGAATAACATTCTAGTAATTAATCTTTTGCTAATAAGTCAGCCGTCAAACGGCTGACTTGTCGATAAGTCAGCCTAGGACGGCTGAGTTATAGTTTTTTTTACCATAACTCAGCTGTAACAACATCTCATAAGTCAGCCATTTTTCATAACTCAGCCAGTCGGAAAATGGTAACTCAGCCGTGTCGTTGTGATAACTCAGCCAAAATTTTGACAACTCAGCCGTGTCGTTGTGATAACTCAGCCAAAATTTTGACAACTTAACCATCAGGTGAATACTCAGCTGTAACTACAGCTGAGTTATGCGCATAACTCTGCCAGATTTAATAAGTCAGCCGTAACGCTTGGCTGACTTATGAGCATAACTCAGCCAGATTTTAATATCCGCTCTTAATCAAATATTTTTCCGATAACTCAGCCGCAACATATCTATAACTCAGCCGCAACATACTCTGTAACGCGTTACGGCTGAGTTATGGTTACACGTCAGCGGTTTCTGACGTGGCGTCTGACGTGGCAATGGTATTTTTGTAATTACGATTTTTCCGGTAGCATAAAACAGAGGCACACTGGATATTTTGAAAATACCCGAAACATTCAAGTAATAAAAAAAGTTTTTTGTAGATTCTGGTAATATTACCTAAAATGAGTAACATTTAAGTAACTAGGTGCGTCCCCACGCAACGCGTGGGTTGTGGTGTAGTTGGCACTTTCTTGTTTTTCTTTTTGGTCTTTTCGTTTTCTCTTTTGTATTATTTCGTTTTAGTTAGGCATATACGGGCTTTGCCGTCACTTTTATTTATACACTATATGTTTATACCATTTCGTTTAGATGTGTATAATTGTGGCGTTTATTTTTATGAATTATGAAGATGTTGTTTCTTGCTTTTGAGGATCCAATCTTATCATTGACTGATATTGTTTCCAATACATTTATTGTATTATAGATTTTCTAATTAACTGCTTATGTAAACCCTTCATACGTTGATGTTGCAATAATAAGTTATTTTTTAAAAATATCTTCCGTGTAAGTGATTATGTTTGTATGCCCATGTTTTGGTCTAATATCAATAAGATCGTTTCTGTTTTTCTTTAGTTGGCTTTGAAACCAATATTGAGTTAAGCAAATAATGGGTCGAATTATGGTGTTAATAAGTAATATAAATTCTTATGTATATATATTGTATATATGTGACTATAAATTTAGCTAACTAAAAAATTATGTAATATTTAAATACAATCTTGAACATATATATATATATATATATATATATATTTGTGGGAGGAATGTATGAAATTATTGGATAGAAGTTATTTTTGAGTTAAATGACCTTTAATGTCTTTAAAGTGAGTTAAATATTAATAAATTTTTATATGTGTCTTGACTTTTTTAAAAAGGAATACCAAGTGTTTCCTTCCAAATTTGAAGTGATATAGTATTTTAGTTTTCTTATATGATTTTATGAACTTCAATGTAAAAGTTTTTCAAAGTAATAAGTACACTCACTGATTGAATTATAAAATTTGGAGAAATGTTTATTTCGTTTAATCATCTGCTCTTTTAAATAAATTAAATAAGTATGTTGTTATTCCTACAAATAGGACAACATATATTATAGTTTAACCATGGAGTTAAGCAATGGAAATGGAACTTGTGATTGCAAGACAAAATGCTTATATGTTACACATTGATCGTTTAAAAATGAATAGGAACATCTAATTCTCAAATAAAGTTGATTGTTTTGTTAAAACCAACATATGTGAATTTAAATTTAACTATGCAAATTTAAAAAATAAATATGAATAGATTAGAAAGGCAAGAAATATAAAAGAAATATTTTTTTATATAAATAAAATAAAAATTGAAAACAATGTTAAATATATATAATACTTTCTACATTAAAATATAGAATCAAACTCTTACAAGTTACAACACATATGAGATATAACAACATTTGATATTGGTAGGAGAGGAGGAGAGAATGTTTACTATAAGATGGTAATCCAAATTAGATAATGGAGATGAATCTTTAATAAATAGAACAATGTAATATCTATATATATATAATACTTTCTAAATTAAAATATAGAATCAAACTCTTACAACACATATGAGATATAACAACATTTGATATTGGTGGGAGAGGAAGAGAGAATGATTACTTATAAGATAATAATCCAAATTAGATAAAGGAGATAAATCTTTTAAAATAAAAACAATGTAAAATATATATCATGTAGTCTCTAAAATTAAAATTTAGCATTAACAATTTACAATGATATTTCATTTTTTTTTTAAAACCCATACAACAAAAATAAGAAATCAAAAATAACAAAAAAAAAAGAAAAATGATTTGAGGTATTGTAGAAGAGAATGAGAGAATGTGAAAATGAGATAGTAAAAGAATGTCAATATGAGAGAATGATAGATTGAGAGAATGCTTATTTATATGATAAGAAATGATGGAAGTTACATTTAGAACTATGGAGTTACAATAGTAATTTATTGTGTTTGAATAAAATTGAGTGGTAGAATATGATTAATGCATAATTTATTTTATTTTCAGTTATAATTTTATTTTAATGTGTGAGTTAAATGTATTGTGTTTATTGGATCTTAAATATTGTTTAAAGCAATTAGAAAGCAAATAAAAAAATAAAAAAAAATTAGAAAACATTAAATGAAAATCAACCAATAAGGAGAGACCAAAACCTTACTTTTATATATATGATATATTGCTTTAAACTTTGAAATGAGAAATATATTATAAACAATAATTTTACATGAGAAATATATTAATTTAGCCAACCAAAATATGAATATAAGTTTAGCCAACCAAAATAAATAAAAAATATTAAAATTTAACCAAAAATAATTTCTCTTGAAAGATAATAAGTTAGTAGGAGGAATGAATTAATGTACAATTATTGGATAGGAGTTACATTTGAGTTAAATGGAGTTACATGTCTTTAATTATAAATAAATATTTTAATTTTTTATAACCTAAAATAAAAGGAATACCAAGTGGCTGAATCAAAATTCACATGATTTGGTTGTTTGTTGATATAAACTCAACACTTACACATAATATTTCAAAATAAAAAATATTACTTTTTAAGTGACAAACTAAATTAGTTTTCTTATAAAATTATATGAATTCTTCAATCTCAATAATTTTTAAAATCCCAAGGATAACTTATATTTTTTTGGTTTTTACTCATCAATTTAATTTATAGTGCTAGATTTCATACTAATGGTTTCATCTTTAGAGAATTTAGTGAAATGATATTTTTAAAATTATATTTTATTTTTATATTTAAGTTCCAGTTGAATATGTTTTGTTTTTTGGATCATTTTTTATTTTGATTAAAGACACAAAAAACCAATTGTTTAATTATGTTCTTTTTGTTTTCAAAAACCTCAAATCATAAAAAAAAAATATATATTATATTGATCTCTGCAGATTTAACAATTGGATCACAAAACAAAATAGTCTTTATAAATGGATAAATGGATAATTATATTGATCTTTAAATATTATATTGATCTTTATAAATTATTTAAAATGATACATGAATATGTGAGATAACCAGAGACATAATAGATAATTACATATGGATCATTTCAACTTTATGATCTTATTGTGTGGTGAATATTGTAAGGAAGTATGAAAATAATGACTTATAAGATGTTAATATAAAATAGAAAATGGAGATAAACATTTTAAAAGATTAAAATAAATATATAAGATATACATATCATACAAACTCTAAAACTAAGCTTTTACAATGATATTTGATTTGATTTTTTATAACCCATACAACAACAATAACAAAAAAAATACAAAACAAAACAAAACAAAACAAAAAAGAGATTTGAGAGTAGTGGAAGAAGATGAGAGAATGAAAGAGTGATAGACTAAGAGAATAAGATAATGAGTATTTATAGGAAGAGAAATGATGAAAAATTGCATTTAGAAAAATGAGAGTTACAATTCTAATTTATTGTTTTGTTTTAATACAATTAATTAATACAACTTAGTGGAGAAATAAAGTTAATGCATAATTTATAGGGAGAAGCTTAAAGTTTGTTGGGACTTTGGGAGCTTTATTAGGCCAACCCATCTCTAATCTAATAGTGGGGTTTATTCACGTGAGTATTTGAGAATGAACAACTTATTTCAGGTTGAGCTACTTTTTCTTACTTGTAAATTTGTTATGATGGTACTTAAAAAAAAATGTTACCTACCCTAAATTACCACATTTTAAAATTGGACAAGTCCTGTGGGACTACATATGACACTACGAAGTGTCCATCTCAAGGAGGCAAGACCAAGATTATAAATGAATACAGTAAATAAAAAAAGGAACATATAATTAAATGCGTACATTTATGTGTTGCAGCATTTAATATTTGATAACTTGTCTCATGAATGATTAAATGGTTTAAGTATCAAAAATATCTAACGGTTAACATGGAAACATCATCTTTTACTTGTGTTATCATATATAGTATCGAAATGACTTTAAATCATCATATCGTGTCAGATCCAAAACAATAAAAGACCAGATTTTTTATATATCGAATCTGATAATTTACTTTTAGAACTTTTTAGTAACCATTTTTCTAAAAAAAAACTACACCAATTTATAAATTCAAACCAAGGGTTTTTAATTTAATTCTAAAACGTTAGGGGACGTTTCAAAAACCCTTTAAAGTATAAGGGCAAAAAGAAAAAATATCATGAATTTCATTTAAAAAAAAAAAAAAAAAAAAAAGTAAAAGACCATTAAATAATTACGCAGAACGAGAATAAAAGTCCGTTACAAGGAAACATCAAAAAAGCAAAAAAAAAAGAGAAAAAGGTAACAGAGGATTTTAGGGTTAATTTATGTTCGATTGAGCTGAGTAATTTATTTATTCTTCTTCTTCAAATTCTGTTTCTTCTTTGTTTTGATTTATAATTTCAAAACTCCAAAAGAAAAAAGAAAAAGAAATTGTGATTGAAGCTCTCGATGTCTACGGTGGCGAAGGCGGCGACGTGTCCGGCGGTGACTGGAAGTGGATTCCGGGAGAAGACGGCAGCGTCACTGGTCAATTCCTTCCGATTAGCGTCGGTGACTCAACGTTTACGTTACCACATTCAAGTCGGACCTAAGACTGATACTAAGGAGTTTCAGATCTGTTGCATCTCTTTCGCCAAGTAATTTTTTTTTTACTTCCTCTCTCTCTCTCTATACATTATTAACATGCGCGTAATTTGTGTGTTTGTACTCTTTTTGGGTGTTGATGAATTGTTTTGATTTCTCTGTTTCAGAGGCATTGATTTTGCTATAGCCAACAATGATATTCCCAAGAAGGTTGAAGAGTTTCCCGGGTTGCTCAAACAGGTTCTTTTATTTTTCTCGATTACTGTGTTAGATAGATCTGCATTAATGTATATAAAAGCCATTATGATGATATGATGTGGATGTAGGTGTGCCGTCATGGAACTGATGTGTACACTAAGACGGCTGTTATGGTGCTCATGATCTCTATCAAGGTAACACCAGAGAGAGAGAGAACCAAAAAGAAAGAATTGTAGTAGTGTTTGGATTAGTGCTTCTTGTTCTCTGAATGCCAGTTTTTTGTTTAGATTTCCTGTGGTTTAGAATGATTGAGGTAGAAATGTTTCGGGTTTATCACTTTTATTGACATGTCATGCTTGATTTTTTTTTGTTAATGTCACAGCATGCTTGTCAACTGGGATGGTTTTCGGATAGCGAGAGTCAAGAACTTCTTGCTCTTGCTGATGAGGTCTTTATTCTTCCGAATCATGGCTTAAAAATCTGATAGCAGGTTATTTGGATTGTGATGATATGAATGTTTTCCTTCTTATTCAGATAAGGACTAGTTTTGGGTGTTCTGGAAGCACTAACCCTGGCATCAACAGTCCCGGCAGTACATTTACGCAGATCATGGAGAAGTAGGTTTTGCTTTCACCGTGTGGCTTTTTGTTGATTGACAGATAGATTTTACTCTTAACAAATTTACCAGGGAGCGTGATTTTTCTTTTTCAAAATTTATCACAAGCTAGATACCGAAAACTTGTTGAGTAGAATAGTATTCACTGGATACAGGTTGTAATTTCTTTCTTTATGATCCCAGGTTCTATCCATTTGTGAAGCTTGGGCATGTTCTTGTTTCTTTTGAAGTGAAGGTGAGCTTGTCCTCTGTTCTAAACATCTATTTCTGATATGTTACCCTCTTAAGTGTGCTCATTTTTATGTTTGGCTTTCCTTGCATGACAGGCTGGCTACACAATGTTGGCGCATGATTTCCATATCTCAAAGAATATGCCACATTCACTCCAACAGAAAATTGTATGTATACCTCATCTGTTAGTCATTCGATATGTCATTCTGGGTTTCTCTTTATTAATTTTAATAGATATATCTGTGCAATTAGGTTGCCATGTGAATTTAACCATTCCTTGCATTCTATCTACCAGTCCTTCATATACATTTTGAATCTGTTTCATCTTGTTGATGTGCCCACTCTCTGTGCCTTTTCGTTAGCATATCGCTTACTCCAGATTCTTGTTTGTTCTTCAGCGGCTATTTGTTGCCCAAACAGACAACATAGACACGTCTGCCTGTATTGCAAATCCTCCAGAAGTCAGGTATGAGACTTTTTTTTTGCTATTTTCCTTACTGACACGAAATATGATCGAATTTAACCTTCAAGGCTTTCGTATGAAAATTGCAGCTTCCTGTTAAATGGAAAGGGGGTAGAGAAGAGAGTTAATATTGCAATGGTGTGTGCAGTTTGACTTTTAATTGGATTTTTGTTTCTCTGAACTGGTTTTGTGCATGTTTATTTGTTTATTGTTATCTTTTTTTTTCTTACCCAGGATTCAGGGCCTCAACTCCCTACAAATGTTACTGCACAGCTGAAGTACGGAACTAATCTTCTCCAAGTGATGGGGAATTTTAAGGGTATCTAATCTATTTTATATGTATACTTTCTGTCTGTTGTCCATGTTTTCCAATTATTATCTAATTAAGATGCTTCATTGTTCAAAGGTAGTTACATCATCATAATTGCATTTACGGGAGTGGTAATTTCGCCTGAACAACCTGTTCTTAAAGATTACCTTCAGTCCAAAGTCATTGAATCAAGTCCAGGTATTTCAAGAGCATAAGATAGGAGAGTGGAGCATTTTTTCCAATGCCCTGTACTATTAATCTGAATCCTCCCATGACTTGCAACCACATAACTATAAGAAATATTTTCCCAAACTAATTTCTCTGTACTTTCTTACCTGTCTATAGATTCAGACATCATTGAGGGGGCATCACGAGTATCTCTCAATTGTCCTATAAGGTACAACTTCTACTTTTTGACGTACTACTGTGTTATGTTATGGTTTTTTTGGTCAGTGATTTAGTCTCCAATAAAACAGTCGCAGGCGGATCAAGCTTCCAGTCAAGGGCCAGTTGTGTAAACATCTTCAGGTGTTGCAACCATATTTCATGCAATATTCTCTGTTTTCCATTCTTTTAAATCGGCATACAGTGTTTCAATGTGGATGTTACCTTTTTTTTTTCTCTTAATATTTGTTACTGATGTGGTACTTTCTGCTGCAGGCTTTTGATTTCTCAAACTATGTCAACATAAATATGAGAAATCCATCCTGGCGCTGCCCACATTGCAATCAACCTGTTTGCTACCCTGACATACGTTTAGATCAAAACATGGCCAAGGCAAGTAGCTATTTACGTTGTAATTTAATTACTGCTTCATTTATGCGTTGCTGCTTAAGTCTGATAAATCGTCTCATATCATATCCTTAGATATTAAAAGATGTGGGACACGATGCTGCTGGTGTAATCATCGATGCTGATGGTTCATGGAAGGTTGCAAAGAAAACTGACCAGAGAGTGGAACCTGTGAGTGAGATCATTCATGATCTAGAAGACCCAATGAGCTTGTTAAACTCTGGTCCAGTTGTTTTTGATCTAACGGGGGATGATGATGATGATGCCGAAATGGAGGTTTTTGGTGACAACAAGGTTGAGGATCGGAAGCCCTGTTTGTATGATGCTCAGGGTCAATCTAATAATAACACAAATAAAGAAGCTTCAAACGATGATTACGGTTCGATATTCGATATATCTGATGTGATCGCACTTGACCCGGTAATATTATCTGCTTTGGAAAACACTGCGCCACAACAGCATCAAGCTTCGAATACTGGAACAGGTCAACAATACTCAAACTTGTCCCAAACACCCATGTCCATAGATCCAATGCTGGTACCTGTGCCATTCTCACAGACACCATCTCCAAGAGATAGACCAGCAACTACGTCCACTGGCTTCACCATACCGAATCCCTCTCCGCAATTCTCTCAGGTTCATGCTTCATCTGTTACTCCCACTGGAACATATCTTGGTAGAACCTCTAGTCCGAGATTGAACCAGACTTATCCATATCAAGCGTCTTCAATGACAACTCCATATCAGGTTTGTGATTTCGTTTGAGAGACTGGTTTCGTTTCTTGAGTATTCATATGTTGATGATATGTGTTCCTTTGCAGAGCCGGAGGGTCCCAATTCCAGCTACGAGCCATTCGCCAGCGAATGTTTCGTCTTTTGTTCCGTCTCAGCATGTCCCTAGAGTACTCAGCCAGCCTAATAGTTATGGTATCAGAGGTCCAACCAGTAATAACCATGTAAGCACTCAAAGACAGCACTCAAGTGGTCCACCTGTTCAATCTGTTTCTCGAACCAGTGACCTAATGGATGTAGACTTGAGCGTTCCTGATACAACCAACTGGCGCCCGAGAATGCGAGGCAGTCTTGTGCCCGGTTCTCATTCCACTGCTCTTGACCACATGATCATCCGACCTACCCAACAGTCTCAAACTTCCACTAGGCTTACCAGTTCACAGCCGGTTCAGACACCATTGGTTCAAACCTCTCAAGCTCAGTCACCTTTTTCAACGGCTGCTTACAGAACCGAGGCAGTTATAGGAAACCGAAACCATCCGGTGCCCGCTCCTACTGGCTCGCGAGGCCAACAGGACCGACATCATCATGGAACTTGAGAGGGTAAAACGAAGGGAAGTTGGTACTTAGGGAGTTAGAACACAACACTAACATAATAAACTTTAGTGTAATTTATCACTTTCCCACGGCATGAACAGAGTTTAGGATTCCGGTGTGCAAGTCGTTTTTTGTTTATTATGGTATTTAGCTGGCGTTTAACTTGTAATGACGATCAAAATAAAATTGCTATCTAAATAAAATTGCTTGTAATATGCTCGGGTTTTTAACGAGTGTATATATATATATATATATAATGTCAAAAGATATCCACAATTACGAATCCTCCAATTGTTTATAGGGCTAAGTTTCATTTTGATATTGATGATTGTCGTGAATATGATCATTAATGTGGCTTTTTTGCAGACCAAAGGATTTTCATATTCACGAGTCATGACTCATACAATTAAGGAAGATACGAAATCATGATCTCTCGGGTTCTTGATGTCAATTTTGATTCGATCCGTTGGTAAGGTTTTTCAATATTATCCTCAATGAATTATTTCTAAAACACAACGACATTCTTTGTAAATAACTATTAAAACAAATATTTGTTTTCAATATGTTCTTAAGACAAAGATTTGTTTTCAATATGTTCTTAAGAAATGTTAATATAGAAATAAGTGGCATGCCTAATGGGAGCTGAAACTCAAGACATATTCCCAAAGTCAGGGCATGAATCAATATGTGTGAAAGTGTCGTATACTGTTACATTCGTTTCAAATCTGTTCTATACACTTGTGACTTGTCTCGTGGGAAATGTGGGTCAGTGGAGTGATCAATTGACACCTTAACAGGTTTAAGTAATTACACCATTAATTAACACGTTAATATATTCAGAGATTAGAGAAACTAGAGAGGAACTGGAGTTGCTTGAGGAGAGGATTAAGAGTTTCCATGAGCTTCTCACAGGGATGGTTATGAATGCCTTCGTAAGTCGTTACGACCACGTTTGGATCTTTTGCCAATCTTTGCACTTGTTTCTTCACGTTGCATGTGTGGTACGTACACCTGTAATAGCTCCTGCATTTTTTGAAACAAGATTAATAGTGACATTGTGACAATATATGTTATATAATATGACAAGGTTTTTTCAAAATTTGTCTCACATATAGTGACATATATATATATATATATCTATATATATATTGTGAAATTATATATTTTACATAGTAACTATAGGATAATAATCATGTTACAAAGAAACCCTTTCTTTTAATATATGATCACATCATAAAATTCCAAAATAACAAGAGTATAGGTTTAGCAAGAGGTTGATTTAATAACTGTTTTCTTCAGCCTAGCTAGAAATTATTGTAATTTTGCAACTAAAAAGTATATTTTCTATATGTATATATCGTGTAACGTTAAACACAAACAAGATCGTCGATCGAGCCAGACCTGCCGGTTGTTAAGCTAACTAATCTTTTCTTTAGCCATGATAGTTTTTGGTCGATTCTGTATATGGAAATCAACTTTAAATACACTAATTAATATATACGATGACTATACAAGCAATATGGTGTGTAAGTACCTGGGATGAGCATTGTTCTTGACAGATTTCTGGCCGTACTTTCGCCAACGATAACCATCATCAAGAACATCATCATCACTCCTCGTATGAAAAGCAATCCTTGGAACTTTCCTCGATCTCTTCTCTTTCTCTTTATTCTTCCCTTTCTCTCCAATTTGATCATTCTCAGGCGCTGGTGGCGGCACATGCACGTGAAAGCTTTCTGGATACCAAGAAGAAGAAGAGGAAGGCTCTACTTCGCCGGAAAATGTTAATGGAGGCATCATCGTTAGAGTTTTGTCCACAAAGGAAGAGAAGGTGTTGTTGTTTTCGACATCTAGGTTTAACATACGATTAATGTCTTCTCTTTCCATTGTTAATTATAAGTCTCTTTCTCTCTTTATCTCTCACTATATTTTTATAGATGTGTAATGATAGGTTGTGAAGACAAACGAAGGAGGAGAAGAAGAAGAAGAAGTAAGGGTAAAAGGGCATTGAGGCCAACTAAGTTCACCTAATTTTCTGTTCAACTGCTTTTTACTTCCATTTAGTTTACTTGTAATTATTATACATTTATTATTATCGATCTCTTTCATTTTTCCTATCTCTTTTCTTCTTCTTCTTTTTAATATGAGAGATTGTATTGGCTTGGGACAACATATATATGTCGTCATGTCATGTGATAATTTCTTATAAAATATTAATTACTTGATATACAAACCTAATAATGTATATGTTTGCTTAATTAATTAGAGTTTACAGTCCTAAGGATATACGGTATATGTATGTTTATTAAAAGTTCAAAATATACATCAAATTGTACTTGATGCAACTATTTACAAATTTTTGGTAAGCGCTACTAACTTACTATATACCTTTCTTTCTTAAAAAGTAATTTTTGTTTTGTTTTGCTACTGATGATCCTAATATAATTTATACTGTAGATCATACCCTCATCACTAGAACGTACGAGTAACCCATTCAAATTCAATCCTATCAATTTATGGAACTTATGGTTAAAGGTACGTGTAGTAGTCATTGCATACATATATATCATAATTAATAGAATGTTCAGATCGAATTTAGAATCAAACTGATGTACATGTAACTTGGTAATTAAGTAGAATGTTTTGTCCTACATAAAAAATTTTCGAAACTAGTTACATTGGCTCGTTCCTGTAACCAATATAAAAGAAAAAATTTCGGCTACCCATTTGACTCTACTGATCTTATATCAAGATTCATCATTTTCTGTCTCAGAAATTTACTATGAATAAAAACAACACATAATTAGATATTTATATGTAAAGGTAAAGGTGAGATTGGTAATTAACATCAAACGTATATAACTATATATGTTTATAAACTATATGTAAATGACCCGCGATCATAAACTATAGCATATCATTGATTTTGTTACGTATGTCATTTACAATTGAAGCGTAGCGTAATTAAAATGGCGTGTATCAAAAGTACGGATAAACGACTAATTCAACTTAATCATGTTAATTATGGTTGTAGTGGTTAAGAATCTTATTTGACTCGATCTCAACATAAAGTTAAGCCTCTTTTACGTACTCTATAAAGTATAAACACGTACGTGGAAGTTTCCCTTCTTGACCTATAATACAATGTAGTGATGTACATACGTAAATTAACATAAATCTCACTGTTACGACTTACGACTTTGTATGCGAAGATGAGAGAGCATGCGTTTGTTTCTCTTCCTCATGTTTTGTTCCTCTTCCTCATCTTTGTCTAAGGCAAAAGAAAGAAGTAAAAACCACTGAAATTTTAAAATTCAAAGATAAATATTTTCACTTTTGGTAGTCATTAGAGGAAGATGGAAGGTTATAAATTGGGAAATTTGGTGGTCTAGCATTTCCAGGAATGAAGGTGGACTGAGATTTCACATAAGAAACTTCAGTTTGGCTTGTCTAAGAAAAAAACTTTGGAGAATAATATACAAAACAGGATAAATAAATAAAAATTTACAAAACTGAATTCATTTATTGATAAAAAAAACATAACGTTCCGATGGTCACTGCCAACAGATTCATATATTGTAGGTTTTATTTGTGTACGAAAAAAAATATTTGTTCTAAAAATTTGAAAAACTTGTTGATTTACATTTGACCATATAAAATCCGTATGAGATCACGTTTTGTTTTGTCTTTACGTCGCAAAAATTTGAAAATTATTTTTTCACTAGATTATTTATTTTGAGACTGCTCTAATTCATATATGTTTAACTATATATAAAAAAAAATCAAAACTTTTTTTTACACAAACAGTAAGTGAACTTTGTTGATATAACTCATTTCTTTTTTAATCTAAACCTCTTTATGCACCATAATTTCTTTAATATGAATACTCTATTTTTTTTTGGGCAAAGCATAGAAATACTCTAAAAAATGGAAAATCTATACTATTTGGGTTGAGAAACGTTTAATTTCACTAGCTGGGTTCTTCTAGAGTTAGGCCCAATGGCCCATTTTTCTTCTTTCGGTTTCTCTCCCCTATACCTATCTCTCTTTTATTGTCTCCGAACTTTGAAGAGAAGGAAACATCATCATCAGGCCACGATTCCAATGGCGTCGATTCTGGGGGATTTGCCTTCCTTTGATCCTCACAATTTCAGTCAACATCGTCCCTCCGATCCTTCTAATCCCTCTGTTAGTTCTTTCCCCCCAATCCATCTTCTATTTTGTCTTCCCCGTTTCTTCGACTCTTGGGATGATTTTTTTAAAGATGTTTTATGATCTCTGTTTTGTCTGAGAACTATTCAGAATTTTTAATTTCACGGATCTGAGTTCGTTTTACTTGGTCGTATTGTTAAAAAAAAATGTGTTCTTTGTTGATCCAAATTTTGATATTCAAATTGTTCAAAGAGTAAATTCGAATTGGGTATCTGGTTTACTTGATCTGATCCAAAAGTTTCAATTTTTCATCAATATTGTTCGAAACCATGAAATAAGTAGCCATTTTTGACAGGACTGGTTGATCCTAGAATCATAATTTCTGTTTACATTGGATTTAGTTATCTCATATCAACTGTAAATTAGTATGCAAGTTTTCAATTTTTTTTTGGTTTTGTTTGAGTTAAAGGTTAGATTTTTGATCTGTTATTATCAAAGATATGAGTTTTTGTTCATATTTTTCTTGCAGAGGATGATACCTACCACCTATCGTCCTACTCACAACCGCACACTTCCACCACCAGATCAAGGTGAAACCAAAAATCTCGTTTTCTTAGGCTAGAAATTTTCGAATTTTGTTACATGTTATAGCGTCTGGGCTTTTTGAAGTTGTGATCTTGGCTAGAGACTGACTGATCTTTGAACTTGCTTTGATAGAGCGATCTAGTTACTCTGTTTACCATGAATCACTTCTTAAGGCAAATAAAATGGGTGTTGATCATATTTCAACAGTCTCGAGTTTTTTCATGGATCACATCTTCGCTTTTACCAATGTTGTATCTTGTTTGTTTTGTGTATAGTGATAACTACAGAAGTGAAAAACATACTCATACGCAGCTTCTATCAACGAGCTGAAGAAAAGGTATCATAAGAAAACTCAACTCTTATTCCTCATAGTTCTTCTTGATTCTTTTATTCATATCACCGTTGTTTCCCTCATATATACAGTTCATAACACATAATTTCTTCAGAGAATATACAAAAGACAATATAGAACAAATCTTAAACTTCTTCAGATGACCAAACTGTTGATTTTGGCTGTTTTCTCCTATATCTCTTTAACTTTTTTGTTCTTGTAAAATTTGTCATTTGCAGTTGAGACCAAAGAGACCGGCTTCAGACCATCTGGCAGCAGAGCACGGGAACAAGCATTTCCGCTTTGCTGCGTCTTCTTCATCATCTACGCAGGGATTATAAAAACCCTAACCTGGTTCAAAGCCTATAAACAATGTATGAGTTCTTATTAGTGTTTTTTTTTCAATGTAGAGAAAAAAAAAAGATAAGAGCAGTTCACGAAAGGGAATGTACATAACATTAATGTTTCTTTTATATTTTACTTCAAAATCAGATCGTACTGAACTTTTTGTTTTACTCGGAACCGAACAAAAGTCTTAATCTGACCCGAATGGCAATAACATTGACCCTAAACACTATCTTTTCACAAAGTAATCGAATTCGGTTTGGACAACGAATTAACAACTCGTTTTACTTTCCAAACCAAATTTACAATTGAATTGGATTGGATAGGATCGAGAACCCTAATTTGAATCTTCCTGATCCGTGCGTTTGTCTTCTTCTTCTTCTTTACACAAAAAAAAGAAATACAAATTCACCAATTGTGAAAATGAAGACTATAAGAAAACACACTTTAATGAGTCGTCAAAACTTTCCTTTGCATTTTCTTTTCTGTTTTAGGAATCAAATTGGTTTAGCGATTTTATAGAGATATTAATTGAGTATTCGATTTTGAATTGCTATATTTAAAATTTTAACTTTGTAAATAAATATAACTTAAAGAGTAGAACACAAAACGTACTTTAAAAATATAGATCTGTGTGTGCATTATGTTTGTTTGTTTGTTTCCGTATATACATTTTAAAGACATTATCGATGGGCTAAGTTATGGTCTTTCCGTATATACGTTAACTGTAACTTATAAATATTAAATACAATATTAAAATTTTGTTGGATATTATAACCACATACACACTGTAACGTTGTCAATGTTATTTGGTATATGAGTTTTGTTGGTTTGGTTTTACCATATATTAGGATTTGACCCGCGGTATACTGCAGGAATATAATTTATAAAATTTAAAATTTAAAATTTATGTTATATTTGTTTGTTATTTTGTTATTGTTTTATTAATTTTTAGATTTTTCTAGTTATCAATATTTATTTGATTTACTGAGACGATTTTAATTTTTTATATATAATTTTATGTTTTTTAAATAAAATGATTAAGTTTTATTGATTTTTAATATATATATTAAAATATTATTTAGGTTTTGACCCATGGTACATCGTATAATTGTGTTTTTTTTATGTAGAACAATATAGAGATATGTTGGAAGTAAATTTTTTTTTATGTAAATACATATATAACGTGAGTAGAATATGCAAGTTAATAAATTTAGAACTCATACGACAATAATTTTAAACCTAGCCTGTACTATTGAATCACGTTTTTTGGATTTTTCACTAATCAATAAAATAAAATAGATGATTTGGCTCGAAATAAAATAATTTGGTTAGATATAATAGATATTTAAAATAAGTTCTTAAAATATGTTTATTTTAAACAATCACAATTAGATTAGTGAAATATATTTAAAATGATGAAAATTACCCTTTTGAAAAAAAATATATATTCTGAAGTTGTATATTGTTTCAGTTCTAATTGAAAATGTCAAATAGTCTGCTTTAATAAAATAAAACTAACGTTCCATATATAAATTATCACCAAACCCACGTTAGAAACACCATCGTCACTTACGATTTTTAAAAGCTTTCATTCTTTAAAAGCTTTCATTCTTATAATCAAAGATTTTCTCCCTCCTTTACTTCTTCTCCACCTCCTCTTCTAATTTTCTGCAGTTTTTTTTTATTCTTTTTTTTTTTATTCTTAATTCCATCAGTCCCTTAATCCCATCGGTCATCAACATCTCAGCGATTAAGCTCCGATTTGGCCGAGTTTATAAGATTTTTCCGATCTCAGTCAGAAGAATGATTTTTTAAAAGTATTGGGTAAAAGTTTTGTGTTTTCTCTCGATCTCAGTTAAAAAGACTTATGATTTCTTTTAAACCGTGGGTAAAAAATATTATTTTTCCCAGTTTCAATCAGAAAGACTAATGTTTTTTATATAAGTCGTTTGTAACATGATCTTACACCAGCTTTGGTCTAAACTCATACGCACAAAAGAGAACATGACAAAACATCATTAATTTGATATTTTGTCTTGTGATCTCTCTTGGGTACTAAAGAAAATCAAGCCAAAGAAGGAAAAAAAAAAGACAATTACAACAAACCACAAACAAAAAAATACACGAAAAAAAGAAATTCACATAAACCTTTGTTTTGCAAATATTTATCCGTTTTGAAAAAAACCCCAAAAAAACTAAAGCATTGAGAATAATGATATAGATTACAAATATTTATAGTGAGTAGAGAAAAATTTGGTGAGAAAGTATATGAAATCTTCGTGAGAATATATTATCTATAAATTTCCAATTGCAATTCAAAGTTGAAATCATATGATATAGAAATAATTAATTACTCTGTAATGTTAATTAATATGTTTCCAAAAATATAAGGCAATTAAAAATACGGATAATTGATTATGTGATTTTTATGACATGTTGTGTTTAATATATTCCTAAAGTTCTGAATTTATGGTATTTGGTTATTTATTTTGTCGATTTTGTGAGATATATTTTAGGAAACTAACTCATTTTGTCGATTTCACATAAATTGATTATAGTTTTTTTTTGCAAATATGTAGAGATAAATTTTGTAAATAAATTTTAAATAAGCAAAAGTGAAGGGTAGAACCCAAAAATGTACTTCAAAAATGTATATATACTGAATTAAATGTATTTCTTCTTGTTCTTGTTAAAGTTAAATATTTGGGAATATTGGTTTTCTACTAATTCGAAATTTAGGTTGTCATTTTTAGAAACTTTATTAATGTCAAAATAATTATGGGGATTGTAAATTTTTTGTTATGGAAAATTGATTATATCCTTTAAATTTGAGAGATTATATCTTCTCTAAAGATAGTTTTGAATATTTTATGGGAATAAAATTTTAATGGGTAGAGTAGTTTTTGGAAAAATCAAAATGTATAGATGTTGTCTAGATTTTATGCGAATAAACGTACAAAATTGTTCCGATTTAAGATGTTTTAGGAAATGAGTTTCTGTGCAATATTATTTTTGGAAACTGTTTAGGGGTTAATGTTATAAAAAAAAAATTAAATAAGCAAAACTTAAAGGGCATAACACAAAATGTACTTCAAAAATGTTAATATAAATATTGAATCATGTTTGTTTTATCGTAGGATTAGAAACTCTTCTTTAGTTTTAAATTATTCTATCAAATTATATTTTTTTTTGAACTATAAAAACATTTTAATGTCTTCAAATTAGTTTGATAAAACAACGAAAAATAATAAATATAACATATATTATTATTGAGTATTGTGTGTTTTTCAAATATTAAACATCTACTTTATGAATTAACCTATCATAATATATATATATATATATATATATATATGAGATATATTTACACTTTAAAAAATATGAAAACATTTTATATATCTTTAATTTTTAATCTCGAGTTTTACTTAGACTGACAATAACAAAAAAAATAGTTTTAAAAAAGTAAAACATACAGTGTATTATTATTAAGTATTGTATGTTTTCTGGGGGAAAAGCAAAAATGCCCCTTTTTCCCTTCCACTTTTTAAAAATGCCCTTGGGAAGGGTCCATTTTTAAGGGTACCCCTTTTTTTGGTGAAAAAGACTTTTTTACCCTTAATGAAGGAAACCTAATTTTCTCTACTTCGCCGTGCTTCTCTCCTTCTTCAACCGACGATTCTCTCTCCTTCGTTCATCGGCGATTCTGCGCGGCGATTCACGATCCTTCTTCGCGGTGATTCTCGATCCTTCTTCGCGGCGATTCTGCGCTTTCATCTCTCGTATACGTAATTCCCGACATTGATTCTGGTTCTAACGCAGGCAGGTTCATTCTTTCTTTTTTTCTTTCTGGGTTTATCAATTTGTACTATCGCTTTTTTAAATTTAGGGCTTTTAAATTTCTTTGATATCGATTTGGAATATGTAAACTCTTTTAAATTTGGATTTATGTTCTTTTAAAACAGTTTTTAAAAGCCTCTTCAGTTTCTTTGATATCGATCCAGATTCAGATCTGATGCATTCAGATCGATAATTGTGTTTGATATGGATTTGAAATTAGTAAAGTCTTGTAAATTTGGATTTTTGTTATCTCTTGTAAAACACTTTTTGAAAGTCCCTGTTAAACCATTTGATATCAATTTTTAGATCGGTCGTAGTTGAATTATGTCGATAAAGTGTGTTGATAAGATGACTTCAGATCGATAACGTGTGATGTTGATTTTTAAAAACCCTTTTAAAACTCTTGTAAATCCGTTGAAAAGTCTAATTAAGTGTTTTTTGTTAACAGATGGCATCAAGTGATTTTGAACCCCTTGCACTACCAGAACCAACATATGGTATGGGTTTAGAACCAATTGTTGGAGCAAACATATGTCAACATTCGGACTTAAGCCTAGTTGCCAAAGTTAAACATACATTAGGAAAAGCATCTTTCACGAAGCTTCAATCTTCCTTCCTTGGGCACATCATCAATCTTTCAGCCAGAGACATTGTATTTTCTGGGAAAATATTCTACTACTTGATGCTGAGAAGGCTGAAGACAAGAGGGAGAAACTTATGGTTTACAGTCGACATGCAACCTCTTCGGTTTTCCATGAGAGAGTTCTTCCTTACAACAGGTAATTATAAAGTGTTTGCAATGGTTTTAAAAACCTTTTAAAACCCTTTTAAAACCCTTTTAAAACCTTTTAAAACCCTTTTAAAACCTTTTAAAACCCCTTTAAAACCTTTTAAAAGGGTTTATAACCTTTTAAAACTATTGTAAAAGGGTTTTTCCTGTTTTAGAAGTTTTTAAATCCTTTTAAAACTCTTTTAAAAGGGATTTAAAAGGGTTTTAGAATAGTTTATATTAGGCAAAGTTTGAACAAACTAACATCATTGTTTTATTAAACATAGGGATTCAATGCGAACCTATTCATAGAGAACCAAGGAATAACGGCAAAGATCCAATTAGTGATCCATATTCTTGGGCGGTGAGAGGAGATTACACTTTAACTCAACTTCAATATCGACTATTTAATGAACCAGAAGAGGGTGAAGAACCTTTGGATGACAAGGAAAAGGAATGCCTCGCTGCAGTTGTATTAACAGAAGGTATTTTGATGACACCAAATTCAACAGAGAAGATACCTCTGTCTAGGCTGAAGCATGCATCGGATTTCGAGATGTATACAGCCCAACCATGGGGCAAGGAAGCGTATAACATTCTCGCCACATGCATTCAGAAATTCGATAAAAATACTTGGTTCAAAGGTCAGTATAGTGTCAAGGGATTTCCCATGGCATTATATATATGGGCCTTGAGTGCTGTTCCAATTTTTGGTGATAAATTTGCGAGAAGATGTAATTTTTCCAGAACATTCTATCCACTGATTCTCAACTGGCAATCAAGTCGTTTTGCAAGGTTTGATGATGTTGTTGAAGCTATTAAGACAGCAACTTGTGTAAGTTTTGAATTCTATTAAAAGTGTAGTTTTGATTATTCATTGGTTATCTATATTTGATGAGTTTTGTTTTGATGGATTTTGATTATTTTTGTAGGTTGAAGTCAAAACAATAATTGGAGATCCAGAAGAATATAAGCATTTGGTTGATAAAGATGACAATGATTTTGAAGAAGTTATTGGCTTGGTTATGAAAGGCTATAGGTTGAAGAAAGAAGAATGGTCTACAAGATTAGTTGATATTTACTGTGCTTTGGGAGAGTTGGGTGACAAAATGGGGGAAAAATTGCCAGACTTTGAGAAACAAGAGAAAATGGAGAAAAATTTGTCAGATTCAGAAAAACTTGACATAATCCTCTTTATGTTAGATGACTTCAACAAAAGACTAGAAGCCATTGAAGAAGCTGTCAAAACCACATCAGGGAAAGATAAGGATAAAGGAGTAAGATTACAAGATCGCACCTTTTCGCATATATTCGACACTAAACTCTTTAAACTGAGGTCCTTTTTTTTCTTTTCCCTTTGCAGTCTCACGAAGATGAAGATGGACAGAATAGAAATGAAGAGGTTATAAATGAAGAGGTCAGTATCTATTTTAAAAGTTTTTCTGTTTAAAAAGTGTTTTTAACGGATTTACAGCATAACACTGATTAAAGGGCAACCATAGTGACTTAAACCTTTTAAAACCCTTTTGAAACAGAATGTAAAACCTTAAAAATGATGTTGTTATATGTTCTTTTTTTTTGTTGCAGGCTGGCAAACAAAATGTTGATGGAGATATTGCTAGAGAAGATTTCGTAGAAAGCCAGTCTGCAGATTCTGTCCGTCCATCAAACACACAAGATGGGAGCTACGCTGCAGATGATGAAAACACTCAAAAAACTGGTGGTGATGATGGTAATTACTTTGAAGAAACACCAAAGGTACATATATCTAGTATTTTTATAAGTTCTCAAATATCCTTTTAAAAGCCTGTTGTAAACCACAATTGTTATCATCTTTGAAGGATAAATCTCCTTCTCCACGCCCTTCTACACCAAAATTTGATCTTCTTTCTGAAGAAGATGAGGATAGTGGAAAAGATAAAAGCATTGATAAAGAGAAGGGAGCAAGCAGTAAGAAGAGAGTTTTGAGAGAGAGAAAACAGGTAAATCATTAATTTTTTATATAGTTGTTATGAGTATTTTAAAAGATTTCATCAAGTAAACCAAGAAATGATGAACTGCAGAGAAAGTGTAAGCAAAGCAATGATGGTGATGATGATGTTATGAACAGAAAAGAGGTTAGTAACTAGTTGTATAATGTTTTACATTTTATTAAATGTTTTACAAAAAATTGTGATTTTCTTGAGGCACTACAGAGGAAGAAGCGTAAACCAAGTGACAACCCAGATGCTGATATTCAAGCTAGAGAAGGGGTATGTATCTAACTTAATTATTTATTTCTATGAGATATTTAAAATGTTTTCCAGTGTATCGATATAAAGTGCGAAATTTTTTTGTTTTGTAAAGCCACAGAAAAAGAAGATTAAATCTGATGATGTTGGTGGTGTGCAAAGAAAAAGTGAACGAAATACAATTCCTTCTATTCACACTCAGCCGCCTTACACGGCCGAGAAGAAGAAGGACCCAATACTTTATCCTTTTTCCAAAGTTGATAAGACCCGGTTAGATGTATTTAGTGACTGGAAGAATTCAAGGAAAGCAAAGTAAGTTTTAGTTTCTAGCAACAAAAGTAAAAGTTCAATTAGTCTTTTAACAGATGTATTCATGGTTTTGAAAGTATTCTTGATTATTCTGTTTATTTTTGGATGTAGGCAACTAACAATTCTGGGTAAAAAAGTTGATGCCAAGTGGTTCACAACACTAGAGACGCCAGGGAAGTCGTTAACAACAATGGTATGATAACAAAGCTTAAGGTTTTACAAATGTGTTGTTAACGTTTCATGGGGTTTTAAAAAGGTTTTAAAAAGGTTTTAAAGAGTTTTAAAAGGGTTTTTAAAAGTGTTTACAAGAGGTTTAAAAGGTTTTAAAAGGAATTAAAATATGTCTTTTAAGCGTTTTCAAAGATTTACAATGTGTTTAAATTGGTTTACAAGATGATGTGTGACCGGGTCTGAACTTATTTATATGAGTTATTTGACAACAAGACTTGTTCTAATCTGTTTTTTGTTGTTGTTTAGCATGTTGATACAGTTGTGAAGTTGTTAAGCAGAAGAGAAGAAAGTCATCCGCACTTCTATAAAAGCAAATCATTGACGTTGGCTGAAACTTCTTTTTTGAGAGAGATTGATGAATATTACTCAATATTCGTTGACAACAAAGATGAATATGAGTTCCCTGAAGAAGGATTCAGTCAACTCTTCAAGGAAGCACCTACAAACAAAATACTGGCGCCAATGTTGGTTAAGGAAAGGCTTTGGATGCCATTGATGATCAATTTGGAGAAGAAGGAGATGATTATCTACGACTTGGGCAAGCATTTCTACACCAACAAAATTAAAGACAAACAGGTGGGTGCATATGCTGTTGCAATGCCTTATATTGCCCAGAAGAAGTTTGGGATGAAAAATGATACAAAGAAATCTCCGTTCAGAATCAGTATTATAAATTGCATACCTCAGGTAAATACTGTTGAGCTTGTTTTCTAGTTTTTTGATATGGTCTCTGTAAATACTTTGGACTCTTCACTTTGTTTTTTCTTGATAGGTTGATAAGATTGAAGATAGTGGTGTCTTCATGCTGAAGACAATCGAATGTTTGGCTATGAGCATAACAACACATGGCAATCTTAAAAATGAGTCAATTGGTGATTTACGGAAGAAAATGGCGGTTGATATCTTTGCAGGTCAGTGTAGGTTTTTACATGGTTATTTAAACTGGTTTTAGATGGGTTAACAACTTTTGTATTGCAATGTATTTTAAATGGTTCTAACATCAATTATATTATATTTGCAGAATTACAAAATGACTAGGATAATGGAAGTTTGCATCTTGCTGGTATATGAACGTGATCGCAGGAATGGTGCTTTAGATTATTGCATCAAGAACAATATTTTTGCATCAAGAACAATATTATTGCATCAAGAACAATATTATAACTTAACATATTCTAAAAATATGTTAAGTTACTCCTTTTATATATATACTTCGTTTAAGATTAAGTATTTACAATGAAGTTTAAAACGTTGTTTATCATTTCCGAATCCTTTTAAAAACTTTTTAAAACTCTTGTAAATCCTATAAAATTTATTGAAATACCCAAAAAAATCCCTTTTAATCCTTTTAAAATACGTTTTAAAACACTTGTAAATCCTTTAAAATCATTGAAATACCCAAAAAATCCCTTTTAATCCTTTTAAAATACGTTTTAAAACACTTTTAAATCCTTTAAAATCATTGAAATACCCAGAAAAAAACCCCTTTTAACCTTTTAAAACGCTTGTAAAAACTTTTAAATGGTTTTAATACTATATTTTAAATGATTTTACAATGTTTTTGTATAATAAGGGTGAAAGCCCTAGGCCTAGGCCCAAATAGTAAAATATAACCTCCACTCCCCCCCCGTGTATCAATTGTCCCTAAAAACTAGGGTTTCTCTTTCAAAAAGTCGCGAAATTCACTCAAATCTGTATTTGCCTAAATTGGGTTCTCGATTTCGTCGGATTGCAGACACGAAATCGTCGGATTGAAAGTAGAAGTCGGCTGATTGGGTACGCGAGGACTTCAAATTGCAATTTCTCTTTGTCGAATTACGGACTCTTCTTCTTCCTCGTTTTTCCTCTCAGTCCTCTATTCGAATTCGTCGTCTCTTCTTCTCCCTTTTGTAAGTTTGGTTTGGAATTTAATTTTGACTTCAATTTCTATTTCAATATGAAATTTTATGATGTTTTGGTGAACTCGGAATACGAAGGTTGGAAATTTATCAATGTCTTTAAAAAGTTTTAAATTGGTTTTAAAATAGGATTTATAAGGGATATTGGGTGCATGCCTTGAATATGTTCTCTGTAAACAATGTTGACAGGTTTTGCGATATGAGTAATTTTGAAGATTCCGCGAAGAAACTGTGCTTTCCAAAAAGATTAATCACGCCAGGCACAGAGGGAGATACATTAGAAAGAGTTACTAAATATTCTTCAGAGCAAGCTGTTTTGGCGAGTGTAAAGAATGCATTAAAAATAAAAGAGTTCCAGCAGTTAGAGAAGTCTTTCTTGGGTCCAATTATAGAATTTGTTAATCGGAAAAATATCAAGTTCTCGAGTCAACTGGTCCACCACTTACTACAGAGGAGGATTTTGTCTGCGAAAAACGAGCTCTGGTTTGCATTTGATGATCAACCTATGCGATTTTCGCTAAGGGAATTCGTCATTACAACAGGCCTTCCCGTAGGCACTGTTCCATCAGGTACTGTTACATCGAAAAAAGATTTGTGGATGAATGATAAAATGACCTGCAAACGTCTTCTTGATACTTTGAAAGTTAAAGGGAAAGACATGAAATCTGAGGAAAGAATTAGATTAGGTGCTTTGATACTAGTGGAGGGGATATTGATAGCTCAAAATCCAGTAGTTCAAATTCCCTTAAAGAATTTGCTGAGAGCCAGTAGTTTTGAGAATTTCTGTAAGTATCCTTGGGGTGAAATTGCTTACGAATCATTAGTGAGAGATGTGAAACAAATGACTGTGGGAACGTTGGCAAAGAAACAGTATGGAATGGCTGGCTTTCCATTTGCAATCCAAATCTGGTTGTTATCTTCAGTTCGACAGCTAGGGGAACATTTTGGTGTTAGGGAAAGCATTTCAAGCCAAAATCAACATCTCCCACTGATCTTGCAATGGCAAAAGACATCTTCCCCAAAATTCAATGAAATAAAATTTGTTTTCGAGTCTTGCAAGGTACCATTACTTCTCTAGAACTATTTTTTTTTTGTTTTCCAACAGTTTTAAAACACATTGTAAACCCTTTTAAAAAAATGTTAGTAATGTAATTTAGATTTACAATGTGTTTTAAACTGGTTTACAAGACTTTACAACGGATTTACAAGGGATTTCTAGAGTTATAAAAGAGTTTTAAAAGGTTTTACAATATCTATATAAGACTTTTGATATATAATATGAATCGATTTTTCTTTGCAGTTTGAAGTGAAAACAATTGTTGGTGATCCCGATGAATATAGCCATTTGGTTATGCCACCGAATGATGAAGACAAGGATTTTGACGAAGTTGTTAAACTTGTAATCCAAGGCTATAGGATGACTAAGGAGGAATGGATTCAAGGATTTATTCAAGTTGAAAAGGGAGAACAAAATCAAAAAAAGCGTGTGAGAGAAGCTGCAGGGCCATTCTTGAATCAAACTAACAAAAAAAAAAGAATATCTTTTAGTGAGAAAATTGACATGATTTTAAAAACATGTCAACTTACTCACAAAAGATTAGTGAGACTGGAGAATCATGTGGGGATCACTACTGCTGCTGCAACACCACAATGGGAATCAAGGGCATTTCAAGAAGAGGAAGTACCAGCCTCGGCAACTGCATTTCAAGAAGAGGAAGTACCAGCCTCTGCAACTGCATTTCAAGAAGAGGAAGTACCAGCCTCTGCAACTGCTTCCCAAAAAGAGGAAGTACCAGCCTCTGCAACTGCTTTCCAAGAAGAGGAAGTACAAGCCTCTGCCACTTCTTTTCAAGAAGAGGAAGTACGAGCCTCTGCCCCCGATTTTGAAGAAGAGGAAGTACCACCTTCTCCAAGTAAATTTGTAAGTGAAAAAAAAACTTAGTTCCTTTTAAAATCATTTTAAAAGTGTTTTAAAGAGTTTTTAACAAAATCATATAATCGTTTTCAAAGGTTTTGCTAGTGTTTTAAATAGTATTAACAAAATTTACAACATTTCTAGGTATCTAAAGAAGATAATCAAGATTATCAACATGAGAAACATACTGACTTGAGAGGGGACCCAAGTGTTATTCCTGAAGAAAATACCCAGGATACTAATGAAAATGATCCACAAGAAGAGGATATGAATAATGATAAGGTATGTGTTACTTGAATATGATCGACAAATTTTAAAAACCTTGTAAAAACATATTTGAAAATAATTTACATATGGTTAAAAAAAAATATCATTATTTATGCAGGATGAGAAGCCTAACAGTGCTGATGATGTATACTCAAGCCAAGAAGAAGCGTACACTATTATATCGGATGACGAAGAGTGTATTAATATTTCAGATACTGAAGAAGACCCAAGCCAAGAAGAAGCTCCCACTCAAAAAGAAGACCCAAGCCAAGAAGAAGCTCCCACTCAACAAGAAGACCCAAGCCAACAAGAAGCTCCCACTCAACAAGAAGACCCAAGCCAACAAGAAGCTCCCACTCAACAAGAAGACCCAAGCCAACAAGAAGCTCCCACTCAACAAGAAGACCCAAGCCAACAAGAAGCTCCCACTCAACAAGAAGACCCAAGCCAACAAGAAGCTCCCACTCAACAAGAAGACCCAAGCCAACAAGAAGCTCCCACTCAACAAGAAGACCCAAGCCAACAAGAAGCTCCCACTCAACAAGAAGACCCAAGCCAACAAGAAGCTCCCACTCAACAAGAAGACCCAAGCCAACAAGAAGCTCCCACTCAACAAGAAGACCCAAGCCAACAAGAAGCTCCCACTCAACAAGAAGACCCAAGCCAACAAGAAGCTCCCACTCAACAAGAAGACCCAAGCCAAGAAGAAGCTCCCACTCAACAAGAAGACCCAAGCCAACAACAATATCACACCAGCCAGGAAATGGGCAGTTGTAAGTTGTTGAAGTCTTTATTATAAATGATTTTCCCTGTTGAAAATGACATATAATATTTTGTTTCTTATGTTTGTATTAGTGCAAACACCTACTACGCAGGAGAACAATATAAGTGACGAAGAAATGAAACAAATCGAGGAAGTTATAACTTCTTGGTCGAAGAGCGAGGACCTCAAAACTATGCTTTCGTCAATTGATAAAGTAAGTTTGAAAAAATCATATACTTGTTATCATAGGCGTTAAACATTAATAAAATTTGGATGTTCTACATTGTAGTATCTTTGGCAAGGGAATAAGTGGGAAAAAGTCTATGCCATGGATTTGATGACTAAAGAAGATGTAAAAAAAGTAACAAGGAGGGCAATATTAATTCTTCATCCTGACAAAATTCCTAAAGATGTTACTCCACAAATGAGATACCTTGGTACCAGAATGTTTTCAAAATTAAAGGTTAGTGAACCTCGACTTTTGTTATTTAAAGATTTTATGCACATTTTACTGTTATTTAATATTAACTTATATTTTTGTTTTCTTTTGCAGGAGTACAAGGACAAATACTTAGGTTAAGGAATTTGGCATCTTGCTGGTCGCATCAAGAAGAAATAATGAATGGCAAAGTATTTCAATGTTTAGTTTGCAAGTAGATTTTTAAAAATTGTCTTTTTAATGTTATGTTATTTCTTTTCGCTTGTAAAACTTTTTAAATGGTGTTAATCCTATAAACAGTTTAGTTATACATGAGTAGTTTGTTCAAACTTGCCTAATATACGAGGTTATTGCTTAAAAAACTGTTTTTAAAAAGGGTTTTAAAACCTTTTAAAAGGGTTTTAAAACCTTTTAAAAGGTTAAATCTTCTAAAACGGGTTAAAAGAATTTTAGAAGTTTTTGAAAACTTTTTTAACATCTTTTTAAACCTTTTAAAAAACCTTTTAAAACCATTGTAACTCTTTTAAAAACCATTTAGAAATTATTGCTGGTATATAAACGTGATCACATCAAAAAGAATATTGAATAGAATAGTATTTCAATGTTTTAGTATGCAAGTATATTTAAAAAAATGTCCTTTTAATGTAAAGTTATTTCTTTTCGCATGTAAAACCTTTTAAATGGTGTTAATCCTATAAATGGTGTTAAACTGTTTATAGGTTTTAAAAGGTTTTAAAAACCTTTTAAAATCTTTTAAAAGGTTAAATCTTCTAAAACGGGTTAATATTATTTTATGCTTCAAAAGGTTTTAAAAGGCTTTAAGAGAGCTTTAAAAGTGTTAAAAACCTTTTAAAACCTTTTTAGATGGTTTTAAAACCTTTTAAACGGGCATATAAATCTTTTAAACCTTTTAAACTTTTAAGATTATATCTTGTTTTAAGAAATTTTAAAAGGTTTTACAAATGGTTTATAATGATATATATCAATTTAGTTTGCTTTTTTAAAAGCTTTACAAGTTTTTCTAATATTAAAACAGTTAACTCTGAATAAAAAATATTTTTTAAAATAGAGTTTACAAGAGCAGAGACTGAAATATTTTATTACAAAGAACAAAAACAAGATAAATTATTCAAGAGTTCTTAAAAATAGATATGAACTATCTCAGTTTCCTCTCCCAGCATATTGATTAGTCATCTCTCTAGCCATGGCTTCAAACCTTCTCCTATCAGATTTGTAGAGGTTAGCAAGATATTCAATGGTCTGTTCCTCATCATTGACCTCTGGTTCAATCAACTTCTCCACTAATTCCTTGAAAACCTTAACAATGGACATGGGAGTCCAACAGTCGCGCCTCAAACGTTTTAGGTGAATGCCTCCCCTATCTGCTACATTTGGGTGGCAAATTCTTGTGATGAAAACAACCTGCATAATCAAGAAATTTTATTTAAAAAACTATTGAGTTGCTGCAAAAAAAGAGTACTAATAATCATGCTTGCTAAAATAAAAAGGAGTATAATCAAAAATAGATACCTTGGGGGGACTTCTTGGATAATCAGGTGGAAATGTAATCCTAAGTTTAAACACTCCCCCTTCATAAGGAGTATTCACCGGTCCGATTAGAGTAGCCTCCCAACGGAAAATGTCGTCATCAACAGTTACTAAAAAAAAGGCAAACACTCAATCTCTTTTATCCTTAACAGTAAAACAAATCTACTCTGAANCACAGTAAAACAAATCTACTCTGAAGATGTATGTGTTTACCTGCGGTGATGTTTGGCGAAAGATCCCTGTTCAGACATCTCATATCAGTCCTTACAAGGCTTGAAGGAGAAACATGGGCCATTACTGACGGATTGAAGGAAGAATGTAAATATATTTTTCGAATCTGGGAGATGATTTAGGAGACAAAGGTTTGATTTTT
>NC_025686.1:19952540-19953653 GCF_000633955.1 Camelina sativa | reverse complement strand
TCTTTTAAGTTTTAAGGGTTTAAAAGGTTTTAAGAGAGCTTTAAAAGATGAAAAACCTTTTTAGAGGGTTTTAAAACCTTTTAAAACGAGTTTTAAATATTGTGTAACCTTTTAAAAGAGGTTTTAGAAGTTTTTGAAAACCTTTTAAAACCTTTTAAAAAACCTTTTAAAACCTTTTAAAAAACCTTTTAAAACCTTTTAAAAAACCATTTAAAACCATTGAAACTCTTTTAAAAACCATTTAAAAATTATTGCCGGTATATCAACGTGATCACATCAAGAAGAATGAATAGAAATAGTATTTCAATGTTTAGTTTGCAAGTATATTGAAATACTATAAATGGTGTTAATGCTATAAATGGTGTTAAACTGTTTATAGGTTTTAAAAGGTTTTAAAAACCTTTTAAATCTTTTAAAAGGTTATATTTTCTAAAACGGGTTAATATTATTTTATGCTTTAAAAGGTTTTAAAAGGTTTTAAGAGAGGTTTAAAAGTGTTAAAAACTTTTTTAAACCTTTTTAGATGGTTTTAAAACCTTTTAATTTTTTTAAACCTTTAAGATTATATCTTGTTTTTAGAAATTTTAAAAGGTTTTACAAATGGTTTATAATGATATATATCAATTTGGTTTTCTTTTTTAAAAGCTTTACAAGTTGTTTCTAATATTAAAACAGTAACCTCTGAATAAAATATTTATTAAAATAGAGTTTACAAGAGCAGAGACTGAAATATTTAATTAAAAAGAACAAAAACAAAATAAATTGTTCAAGAGTTCTTAAAAAAAATAGATATGAACTATCTCAGTTTCCTCTCCCAGCATATTGATTGGTCATCTCTCTAGCCATGGCTTCAAACCTTCTCCTATCAGATTTGTAGAGGTTGGCAAGATATTCAATGGTCTGTCCCTCATCATTGACCTCTGGTTCAATCAACTTCTCCACTAATTGCTTGAAAAGCTTAACAATGGACATGGGAGTCCAACAGTCGGTCCTCAAAACTTTTAGGTGAATGCCTCCCCTATCTGCTACATTTGGGTGGCAAATTCTTGTGATGAAAACAACCTGCATAATCAAGATATTTTATTTAAAAAACTATTGAGTTGCTGCAAAAAA
>NC_025686.1:19947120-19950737 GCF_000633955.1 Camelina sativa | reverse complement strand
TCTCTATCTCTTCAAATCATCTAAAATCGTTGGAGGGTTTTGCTTGGTGTTTGATTACGAAGCAGTGAAGGAGACTGAAGATGGTGAAATCAGAAGAAATTTAGGGTTTTTGCAGTGAGAGAGAAGAGAGAGAGAGATGAAGAAGAGTAAGAGGAAGGGGAAGGGGAAGGGGAAGGGGAAGGGGATGAGAGAGAGTGTGGCGACTTGCTTTTTACCAGAGTTTATATATATGGTTTTTAATCGTTGTAGGGTTTTACAAGAGTATATATAGTTTTCAACATGTTTTAAAAGGTTTTACAAGTTGTTTTAAAAGATTTTACAAGTTGTTTAAAGGTATATATATATGTTTTTTAATGGGTGTAGGGTTTTACAATAGTATATATGGTTTTTAACATGTTTTAAAAGATTTTACAAGTTGTTTGTAAATGATTTTAAAACAGTACGACTTGCTATTTTAAAAGGCATTACAAGTTGTTTATAATGATTTAAAACTGTAAAATCTGAAAACAAATTCTGAGAAAATGGAGTTTACAACACCACAGACTGAAAATATTTTATTAAAAAGAACAAATTCAAGTTGAATTAAAGAGAGAGAGAGAGAGTTAGATAGCTGCAACACAACTAGATTTGTTGTGTCCACACTGACCGCACCTACTGCATTTGTATTGTTTTGAATTTGTCTTAGCCTTTCCATACTCCCATGAACTAGCTATTCTCTTTTTCTTTCGCCTGCCACTAGGTATACGAGTAGAAGGTGGCCGAATAGAAGTACTAACACTCTCTGGAATCTCCCAATACTCCATATCACCTACTGGGTGAATGCTCTCTGAATATGCTAAACGCCATCTGTAAAATAAAAAAGAGGAAGATAAGACTAATATAACTTTGATAAACCTTTGAAAAACCTTGTAAAACCTTGTAAAACCTTTTTTAAACTGTTTATAAACCTTTTAAATAACTTGTAAAACCTTTTAAAACCTTTTAAAACATTGTAAAAACCTGTCGGATCCGTTACTTTAGCAACCTTTTAAAGACCTTATTAAAAAAGAGAGTTATAACCTTTCAGTGGAATGATAATCATCAACAAACATGTTTTCATTGAGATTGACATGTTTGGCAGCAGCAATTCCATGTGCACAAGGGAATTTGTCAATATCAAACATACAGCATGTGCATTTCCTTGTGTCCAAATTCACCATATATGTCTTTAAAGCTGCTTTAACCTCGAAGATATTTTCATTTACTTGACTAACTTCAAGCCAGCGGGTAGTATTATTATAAGATTCATTCATCTTATTCCCAACTTTTGTAGTAACAGCATATGGATGTCGACAGCTCTCCTCACGTCGTTCATTAAACCACCTAGTCAAAATAGACCTGATTGTATCAAACAGGCAGACAATTGGATACTCACGAGTCTCTTTTAACCTGGAGTTAATGGACTCGGCACAATTAGATGTCATAATGTTGTACCGGTTTGAAGGAGAATATGCACGTGACCATTTCCTAATATCAGCTTGCCAAAGATATTCTCCAAGATCCGGATCACCATTGGAAATTTGAGTGAACAAATAATCAAAATCATACTGAGTGTAAGCTCTTGAAGCATCATTAACAACTGGAAGAAGAGAAGCCGAAGCTCTAAATCGTGTTTCCAGGTTCTTTTGCAAGTGGAAAGTGCAGATCCCGTGATGAGCATGTACATAATTTACTGATAGCGCAGTTGCAATTGAAGAAGCCCGATCAGACACAAAAACTAGATCCTCTTCATCAGGAATAATAGTCTTCAAACACCGCAAAAACCAATCCCATGATGCATCATTCTCAGAATCAACAACAGCAAAAGCAATAGGATACAACTGAAAATTACCATCCTGAGCTGATGCAGCAAGCAAAGTCCCTTTATATTTTGATTTCAAATGGGCGCCATCAATAGAAATAACTTTTCTCATCAACTTAAAACCTCTAATTGATGCACCAAAAGCCAGAAAACCATATCTAAACTTATTATCAGAATCAGCTTTGATGTAAGTGATAGTACCTGGATTCTTCTTTTCTATCATGTGAAACCAACTCGGTAAAACCTCATAACTATCAGCAGGTATACCCCTAGCAAGTTCTGATGCATGTTCTTGAGCTCTCCATGCTTTTGAGTACGAGACACCAACTCCATGGTCATTCCTAAAAATTTCCATGAGCTGTTTGGGTCTGAGAGGAAGCTTTCCTCCTGCAAAATGGTTACTAACCAAACCAGCCAAAGTCCTTGCAGATGCTTGGCGATGACTAACATTCCTTAAAGCAGAGTCACAGCTGTGCTGACTAATATACTTTCGAACAACAAAGCTATCTGATGCTTTAGCCTTAGTTGCACGTAGCCTCCAACTACATTTTTCATCAATACATTTAAGAACATACCTCTTGTTGTCTGACTTAAAAGTATGAAACTCAAAACTATGCTTGACTGCATACATCCGCATCTGACTTCTCATTTCTGTTTTGTCTTTGAATAACTTTCCACAAAACAGTGAATCAACATCGATTAGACCAGTTGAGTGTGAAGAACCAGATGGATACCCAACAGAGGTTGTCATGTTACGAGGAACACCCTCGACATATGGATTTGGTATTGGTTGATCCTGAAAGTACAAATCAATGGTTATTTAAAAGGTTTTACAAGTTATTTAAAAGGTTTTACAAGTTATTTAAAAGGTTTTACAAGTTATTTCAAAGGATTTAATAAGGTTTACAACCGTTTTCAAAAGGTTTTTTAAAGTGTTTAAATGTAAGTTACCTGAGAATGAGTAGCAGTAAAATCAACAGAAGTGCCAGTATGTTGACTTGAAGAAGCAGCAGGAGGATCACTCTCGACATATGGATTTGGTATTGGTTGACCCTGAAAGTACAAATCAAAGGTTTTTTAAAAGGTTTTACAAGTTATTTAAAAGGTTTTACAAGTTATTTCAAAGGATTTAATAAGGTTTACAACCGTTTTCAAAAGGTTTTTTAAAGTGATTAAATGTAAGTTACCTGAGTATGAGTAGAAGTAAAATCATCAGAATTGCCAGAATATTGACTTGAAGAAGCAACAGGAGAACAATAAAAACGAGGAACACCCTCGACATATGGATTTGGTATTGGTTGACCCTGAAAGTACAAATCAATGGTTTTTTAAAAGGTTTTACAAGTTATTTAAAAGGTTTTACAAGTTATTTCAAAGGATTTAATAAGGTTTACAACCGTTTTCAAAAGGTTTTTTAAAGTGTTTAAATGTAAGTTACCTGAGAATGAGTAGCAGTAAAATCAACAGAAGTGCCAGTATGTTGACTTGAAGAAGCAGCAGGAGGATCACTCTCGACATATGGATTTGGTATTGGTTGACCCTGAAAGTACAAATCAATGGTTTTTTAAAAGATTTTACAAGTAATTTCAGAGGATTTAATAAGGTTTACAACTATTTTCAAAGGTTTTTAAAACGGGTTGAAAAGGCAGTAAATTACCTGAGTATGAGTATAAACATCAATAGCATTCCCAACTAACAAATTTGAGCTTGTTTGATCCTGAAAGGATTTGTAAAGTATTTAAAACGTTTTACAAGTGTTTTCAAAGATTTTTATAAG
>NC_025686.1:19940111-19946026 GCF_000633955.1 Camelina sativa | reverse complement strand
AGCAAGTGATTAAGACCTAAAAAGATTCAATTTATAACGGCGGAGGAGAGATTTGCTTTATAAGACCTAAAAATTCAATTGCTCAATACGATGGTAGAAGAAGAGACGAAGACGAAGACGATGGGAGAAACAATGATAACGGCGGAGGAGAGATCCGACCGGAGAAGGAGAGAAGAAGAGACGAAGAAGACGAAGACGAAGTAGGTCGACGGTGAAGGTATAATTATAAAACAAGGGCAAAAATGTCTTTTAAAAATAATGGAAGGGTAAAATTAAAAATGATCATGAAAGGGGGTATTATTAAAAAGGGGTATCAAAGAAAGGGCATTAGTAACAAATTCTCATGTTTTCATCTATTAAAACATATTATTTTTATAAAGTCTATAATAGATATTTGATTTCATTTTTACTTGAAAAAGTGTTGAAACATTTTATATCTTTAAATTGTTTTAATCTTAAATCTTACTCTTTTTTTTCTTAAATCTTTTATTTAAATTTAACTTTGTTATACTGATGTTAAAAGAAATGTAAATCTCATATGGTATCTCAACGAGAAGGACCTCTTCGATTAACTCGGACTTGCATTCCACCAGCGATGTGAGCCGTGAGCAACGGCACAAAAACCGGTTTATCCGTATGGAAGCCACAACATACTTTCTTGGAAGCATGCTTTCTTTTGTATTTAAATCAGAAGTATATAATCTTTTGAGTATAACAAAAGTTACATTCAAATTTCTTCGAAATTTCTTTTCTCATTACGCGTTTTGCTTAAATAAATAAACAAATTAAACATTGTGATACTTTATTCAAAACCATGGAAAATGTATATTTGTCAAGTTTAATTAATACGTTTGTGATTTTTAAATTGATTGTAATTAGACTTTCGAAGAAGACCTCCTCTGTAGTCAATAAAAAGACTTGCAAAGAGCGGCGTCTAAGAAATACACAGAAATATTCTCTCCATTGTAGTAGCTTCTCATGGCTTCTTCTTCTTCGTTCACAACTCGCATCAGGAGATACCAAGTCTTTCCGAGTTTCCACGGTCCAGATGTCCGTAAAGGATTTCTCAGTCATTTACAAAATCACTTTGCAAGCAAAGGTATCACGACGTTCAAGGACCAGGAGATCGAGAGAGGTCAGACGATTAGACCTGAGCTCGTACTAGCGATTAGACAATCACGAGTCTCGATTGTGTTGCTCTCGGAGAAGTATGCTTCGTCCAGCTGGTGTTTAGATGAACTCGTTGAAATCTTGAAGTGTAAAGAAGCTTTTGGGCAGAATGTGATGACTATTTTTTACCAAGTTGATCCGTCAGATGTACGGAAACAGAGGGGAGACTTCGGGAGCGCTTTCGAAAAGACTTGTCAAGGGAAAACTGAAGAGGTGAAGCAGAGTTGGAGCAAAGCTTTGACCGATGTCGCAAACATAGAAGGGGAGCACTCTCTTAATTGGTATGTCTTCACTGCTTTATCTTCTTTCTCAAGCAATGCTTCAGTTTTTTTTGAAATTTAGACCCACCATATAAACGCCATATTGTTTTACTTTTGTAAGGGCTAATGAAGCAGAGATGATCCGAAAGATTGCTTCAGATGTTTCAAACAAAATGAATATCACACCGTCCAGGGATTTTGACGGGATGGTGGGACTTGAAGCTCACTTGAAAAAACTGAACTCTTTGTTATGGCCTGGTTGTTATGATCCGAAGCCGAAGAACATTATTGGAATTTGGGGTCCTGCAGGGATTGGTAAGACAACCATTGCTAGAGCTTTATATAACCAACTCTCTGGTGGTTTTCAACTTAAATGTTTTATGGGGAACCTCAAGGGAAGTCTTAAGAGCATAGTGGGTGTCGATGGCCTTGAATCCAAGAAGTCTCTACAACAGCTCCTTCTGTCTAAGATTTTGAACCAAATGGATATAAAGACAGATCATTTAGGTGCAATAAGAGATCGGCTACAAGATCAAAGAGTGCTCATCATTCTTGACGATGTAGATGATCTAGAGCAGTTAGAGGTTTTGGCTGACAAACCTTCTTGGTTTGGTTCTGGAAGTCGGATCATCGTTACCACTGAAGATAAGAAGATTCTGAAGGCTCACGGAATTCAAGATATCTACCATGTGGATTATCCATCCGTGAAAGAAGCTGTTGAGATCTTATGTCTCTCTGCTTTCAAACAAACTTCTATACCAAGAGGTTTTGAAGAGCTTGTATATAAAGTAGCAAATCTTTGCGACTACCTTCCATTAGGCCTTTGTGTCGTGGGTTCATCTTTGCGTGGGGAGAGCAAGCACGAGTGGGAACTTCAATTATCTAGGACCGAAACTAGCCTTGATGGAAAAATTGAGGACGTATTAAAAGTGGGCTATAATAGATTGTCGAAGAAAGATCAATCTCTATTCCTTCACATTGCATGCTTCTTCAACAATGAAGTCGTTGGTTATGTGATATCTATGCTTTCTGACCGTAACTTGGATGTTGGAAATGGTTTAAAGACCCTAGAAGATAAATCTCTCGTGCATATATCTACTAATGGACGGATAGTGATGCACCACCATCTACTACAACAATTGGGTAGACAGATAGTTCTTGAACAGTTTGATGAAGCCGGGAAACGTCAATTTTTAATCGAGGCCGAAGAGATTCATGATGTACTGACAACGGAAACGGTAAGTTTAAGTTTATTCCCTATTTCTAGTGATAACAATTGCTAGATGTTCCCTATTTCTAGTGATAACAATTTCATCAGTTGTCTTTGGCAATATTTGCTATATATATATATATATATATTCCCTGTTTCTAGTGATAACAATTTCATCAGTTGTCTTTGGCAATATTTGGTAGGGTACTGGATCTGTCATAGGTATATCATATGATACATCCAATATCGGAGAGGTTTCTGTGAGTAAGGGGCCTTTTGAAGGAATGCGTAATCTCCGTTTCCTAAGAATATATAGGAGTTTGTTTGGTGGCAAAGGTACTTTGCAAATACCACAAGATATGGAGTATTTACCTCGTCTTAGGTTACTACATTGGGATCATTACCCGAGAAAAAATCTTCCTCCAAGATTTCAGCCGGAACGTCTCGTCCAACTTCATATGGAACACAGTTACTTCGAGAAGCTGTGGGGAGGAATCCAGGTTGGTATTTGATAAGATAAATCTTTTTTCTTGTTTTCTTGTCGTGCTTGATAAGATATATCTTGTGCTTCGAATGATTCTACCTAAATAAAGATATTTCTCATTTGTTGTGTTTAACATGCAGCCCCTTCCTAATCTGAAGAGCATAAATCTGAGCTTTTCTAGTAGATTGAAAGAAATCCCAAATCTTTCAAATGCTACTAATCTCGAGACGTTGAAACTTACGAAGTGCGCAAGTTTGGTGGAGCTTCCCTCCTCTATTTCTAGTCTACACAAACTGAGTAAGTTGAATATGAGGGGATGCTCCAAGCTACGTGTTATTCCCACCAACATCAACCTAGCATCTCTTGAGAAAGTTGACATGAGTTATTGCTCGAAATTGAGTAGATTTCCAGATATTTCCAGTAACATTAAGACTCTCCGTGTCGGAAAAACAAAGATAAAAGATGTCCCTCCATCAGTTGCTGGATGTTGGTCTCGTCTTGAGTGCCTTAAGATTGGCAGCAGCAGCCTCAAGAGATTAACACATGCCCCGCTAAGTATAACTTCGCTAGATCTTAGTAACAGTGATATAAAGATGATTCCAGATTGCGTCATAAATCTCCCGCATCTAATAGGTCTTATCGTCGTAAACTGCAAGAAACTCGTGACAATTCAAGCTCTTCCTCCCTCGCTCGAAACCTTGAATGCAAACGACTGTGTATCACTCAAGAGAGTATGCTTCTCTTTCCATAACCCATTCATGATACTCACATTCTACAACTGCTTGAAACTGGATGAAGAATCAAGAAGAGTAATCATGCAACAATCAGTTTACGAGTATATATGCTTACCAGGTAAAGAAATCCCAGCAGAGTTCTGTCACAAAGCTGCAGGAAGGTCCATAACAGTCCCAGTGGCTCCAGGTACTTTCTCTGCTTCCTCAAGATTAAAGGCTTGCTTTCGAATTTTGCCAGTGGGACACCGATATCATAGTATAAGTTGTACTCGAATGAGCAAAAGAGGTGTTGCAATCAAAATCTGTGACTTGGCATGGTCTTCAGCGTGCCCTCCTCGGTCGGAACATCTGTTTATATTCCATGGTAAATTGTATCATGGACAACGAAACAGATGGCATCAAGAGGATGTCACTATAAGTGAGATTCTTTTTAAGTTCAACTGTTCCTTCGATGGCAATATTATCGAGTGTGGTGTACAGATCAAGACGGAGGAAGCTGAGGATAGTAGCAGCAGCAGCAGCGAAGCAGATAACTTTGAAACTGAGAGTAGCAGAAGCGAATCGGACTTTGAAACTGAGAGTAGCAGCAGCGAAGTGGACTACTACGACACTGAAGGCAACAACCACCACACATATGGAGATGAAGACTATGAAGCTGAAAGTTCAAAGTTATCAGATATGCTCAAATTTAGCATAGAGCTATTAAGAGATCAGGAACTAATCCAGAAGGATTATAGACTCAAACAATAGATTTATCAGTTATTTAATTATGCTAAACAGGAAGATTGTAATGAAATTGCAAAGTGAAAACAGAAAATAAAAGAGTTTTTAAGATAAATCAGTATTGTAATGAACAAAACGTATCACAATTTTGTCATTACACTAGGTTCTGACTTCTGCGTGATTGAATCCCTTCCAAAATAGTTAGATAACACCGTTTGGTTTAAAAGAGGGAAAAAAAAAGAAAAAGCCTTGTTATTGTTGCTTCGTCGCTTTGGGGACAATCTTAGGAGATGTGGAGTGGACGACGCTCTGTCTGCTTTGTGCTTTAAGTAATTTTCCCAGTTATTGACCAAGTGAAGTCAATTCTGGTTATTTTAATTTTGGGGGGTTATTGGATCCTTGATTTTAATGGATTTAGAAATCCAAGTTAAATCATGTGTTATTCAATCATTCATTTTAAAATCTTTATTAAAATTCTGTGTTATTGGATCTATGAATTCTAAATCCTAATTAAAATCACCCCTTATTCATTATTAAAGATTTGAGTATGGATTTGATTTCATATTGGATTTGGATGGATTTGAAAATATATTTTAGTTATAAATATAGAGAATGAAATCCTTGGTCTCCACCTAGTTATTTGGGTGGATTTGGAAAAAAAAAAAATTACAATACGTAATAATAATAAAAGCTACGAACAAAACAGTGTTCATGCACTTAAAGATAATTCTTAAAAACACAGCAAAACAAACGTGTTCATGCACGAACATAACGTACGTAACATGATAATCATGATAATCATGATAAATATCGGACATGTAAATTATTATGAAGCACCTAATAATTATAGTAGAAGACAAAAATCATGAAGCACTTAATAAAAATAATTCAACTTATAAAGAGAAAACAGAAAGGGTGATCCCCTAATAATAATTAGCACTCCATCACGTTACGCTTAATCCAACCATAACGCTCATCAGTGGACATGCTAACAAAGACTTCTTTTATTCCTAATTGGTGAATCACTTTGACTGCATCGTAACGAACGTTTTCTTCCAAATTAGGAACTTCTTTGATAGCTTCCCATACATTATTTCTTTTCTTCTCGACCTCTCTTTGTTCAGCTTCTCTTTGTTGTCTTGTTTCTCTTTCTTGTATTAGATCGAAGAGTTTATGAGTTACTGTTGTCAATGAATTCATCTCAGCATGGACATCTGTTGAACCTTCAGATTGACTTGATGGTTCACTTACATTGTTAGTATTGCTTCTATGCTTCCTTCTTAAAGGTAGTTTGTCTAGAGTGCCCCTTGCATTGCTGCATACAAAAGACAAAG
>NC_025686.1:19938993-19940101 GCF_000633955.1 Camelina sativa | reverse complement strand
ATCAGTGGACATGCTAACAAAGACTTCTTTTATTCCTAATTGGTGAATCACTTTGACTGCATCGTAACGAACGTTTTCTTCCAAATTAGGAACTTCTTTGATAGCTTCCCATACATTATTTCTTTTCTTCTCGACCTCTCTTTGTTCAGCTTCTCTTTGTTGTCTTGTTTCTCTTTCTTGTATTAGATCGAAGATTTTATGAGTTACTGTTGTCAATGAGTTCATCTCAGCATGGACATCTGTTGAACCTTCAGATTGACTTGATGGTTCACTTACATTGTTAGTATTGCTTCTATGCTTCTTTCTTAAAGGTAGTTTGTCTAGAGGGCCCCTTGCATTGCTGCATACAAAAGACGAAGGTGTTTCATGGTCTTCCTCGACATCCATAGAAAAATCTTCAGTAGAACTTGTTTGCTTTTTTCCTGCAGTTCCACTTGTTTCAGCATCTGTACCATCACCTAATCCAATAGCATTCCCACCGGTTGCTACGTTGTCCTCAAATATGATTTTGAGATCATCAAATTCTTCAAACGTTTCATTTTGGAATTTTTTGAAATTCGGATGCCCCTAAAATAAAAGAAAAATAATTTAGCATAATTACAAATATCTAAACATTTAGCATAATTACAAATATTTAGCATAATTACATAATTACAAATAATTTAGCATAATTCCAAAATATTTCATTTTGGAATTTTTTATTTATTTAGGATTGTGTTGGAGCTATTGATGGTACACATATCCTTGCAATGGTACCAACAAAAAAAGCGCCTTCTTATCGTAACAGAAAAGGTGATATATCGCAAAATGTGTTGGCTGCTTGTAATTTTGATCTTGAATTCATGTATGTGCTTAGTGGATGGGAAGGTTCAGCTCATGACTCAAAAGTATTAAATGATGCTTTGACAAGGAACACTAATCGACTACCAGTTCCAGAAGGTATGTACATGTCTTTCTATTGTAAATATGTTTTCTCAACATGACAAGTGACTGTATATTATTATTGTACTTCAGGAAAGTTTTATGTAGTAGATTGTGGATTTCCAAATCGTCGAAACTTTTTAGCTCCTTATCGTGGTGTCAGATATCATCTACAAGAATTTTCTGG
>NC_025686.1:19910509-19933077 GCF_000633955.1 Camelina sativa | reverse complement strand
AATGCAAAAGAGTTGTTTAACCATCGTCATGCATCCCTAAGGAACGTGGTTGAAAGAATATTTGGTATTTTCAAATCTCGATTTGCAATCTTTAAGCACGCACCTCCTTTTCCTTATAAGACACAAACAGAGCTTGTACTTGCATGTGTTGGTTTACATAATTTTCTGCGAAAGTTTTGTCGAACGGATATTTTTCCAGAAGAAATCGAGAATGCAGAAGAAGTTGTCGAAGAAATTAATGACGATGATAATGCTGAAGTACTTACAACCCAAGAACAACAAAGAGAATATGCCAATGAGTGGAGAGAGACAATAGCATCAAACATGTGGACTGATTCACTTGAGAATGCTACATGAGAAATTATTTTTATAAGTTCTATTTCTTTTATAACTTTTGAATTCTATTCTCTAGGATTTTCAAATCCACTTTCTTTGACTTTCAAATCCACATTGTTTGATTTTCAAATCCATATTATTTGATTTTAAAATCCATGGATTCCATGTAGATTTCCAAATCTTATAAGGATTTCTAAATCCATTAAAATCAAGGATCCAATAACCCCCCTTAGTCAAACGTTTCCATACCGAACCTATCTAAACAAAAAAAATTCCATACCTACTAAATAAGACCAAACCCGAGTTAAAAAAAGAAAAAATAGACTGTTATTTATGGGTCAAGCTCGGCCCATTTATGACTATAACCCAACTTGTCTGCTAGCCTAGTGGTTTGGTTCTTCTTCTTCTTCCACTCGTCGTCTCTGGGGACTTGACTGTTGTCATCTCTGAGAGCTAAATCTGATTTTCAAATGTTTCTTCGCCGACAATATGGCCAGTGCCCAGTGGTCCTCAACGGCTATGGTTCAATTGATTTTAATTTCAACTGTGCAAAATCAATTTCGGCAGTGGTCCTCTACCTCGTTCCATGGGGTTCTCGACGACTTTGGGGAGTCATGTTTTTGTATTTTTCCTTACAGTTTCATACAAATTCCTTTGACAATTTCTCTTCCCCTTTTACGTGTTTTGCTAACATTATATAAAAGAAGGGATTTTGTTTCTTCATAACTTATCCAAAACCTTCTTCTTCTTCAATCTCTCTCATGGCTTCTTCTTCGTCTCGCATCAAGAGATACCATGTCTTTCCGAGTTTTCACGGCCCAGACGTCCATAGAGGGTTTCTCAGTCATTTACACAATCAATTTGCAAGCAAAGGTATAACGACCTTCAAGGATCAAGGCATCGAGAGAGGCCACACGATCGGACCTGAGCTCGTGCAAGCGATTGGAGAATCTCGAGTCTCGATCGTTGTGCTCTCCAAGAAGTACGCTTCTTCTAGCTGGTGTTTAGATGAATTGGTTGAGATCTTGAGATGTAAGGAAGCTCAAGGGCAGATTGTGATGACCATCTTCTATGACGTTGATCCTTCTGATGTACGGAAACAGAGCGGAGACTTCGGGAGCACTTTCGACAAGACTTGTCAATGGAAAGCTGAGGAGGTGAAGCAGAGATGGATCGAAGCTTTGGCATATGTTGCAACCATTGCTGGGGAACACTCTCTAACTGGTTTGTTGTTTCTTTTTGCTCAATGTAATACGAAAATGTATTTTTTTTTTTTTTTAATCTGTCTTCTTCATCAATGTTTCAATGGTGAAGTTTCTATAATGTAAAATTTTGTTCCTTTTGGTTAGGGATGATGAAGCGGCAATGGTTGAAAAGATAGCCACGGATGTTTCGTCCAAACTGAATTTTACACTACTGTCAAGGGATTTTGATAGGTTTGTTGGGATGGAAGCTCACTTGACAAAACTGAACTTTTTGTTATGCCTGGAAAGTGATGAAGTCAAGATGATTGGCATTTGGGGTCCTGCGGGAATTGGTAAGTCCACCATTGCTGGAGCTCTATATAACCAACTCTCTAGTAGTTTTAGATTTAAATGCTTTCTGGGGAACCTCAAGGGAGGTTTTAAGAGTATAATGGGTGTTGATGACCATGATTGCAAGTTGCGGTTGCAAAACCAACTTCTATCTGAGATTTTGAGCCAAAAGGATATGAAGATACATCATTTAGGCGCAATAAAAGAATGGCTTCAAGATCAAAGAGTACTCATTATTCTTGATGATGTAGATGATCTAGAGCAATTAGAGGTTTTGGCTAAAGAAACTAATTGGTTCGGTCAGGGAAGTCGGATCATCATTACCACAGAGGATAAGAAGATTTTGAAGGCACACAAGATTCATGATATCTACCATGTGGATTTTCCATCCATGAATGAAGCTCTTGAGATTTTATGTCTCTCTGCTTTCGGAAAAAGTTCTATACGAGATGGTTTTGAAGATGTTGCATTTAAAGTAGCAATGCTTTGCGGTTATCTTCCCTTAGGCCTTTGTGTTGTGGGTTCATCTTTGCGTGGGGAGAGCAAGCACGAGTGGGAACTTCAGTTATCTAGGATCGAAACTAGTCTTGATAGAAAAATTGAGGACACATTAAGGGTGGGATATGACAGATTGTCTGTGAAAGATCAATCTCTATTTCTTCACATTGCATGCTTCTTCAACTACAAAAGTGTCGATTACGTGACAATTATGCTCGCTGACAGTATCTTGGATGTCGAAAATACGTTGAAGAGTTTAGCTGTGAAATCTCTTGTGCATATTGATGGCTGGATAGTGATGCACTCTCTACTACAACAATTCGGTTAGCAAATAGTTTCTCAACAGTCTGGCGAACCGGGAAACGTCAGTTTTTAATTGAGGCCTAAGAGATTCGTGATGTACTAAGAAATGAAACAGTAAGTTCGGACATATATACATTCCCTAGAAAATTGCCTACTTTTGTTTGTGATATTTGACAGGGGATCTGTCATAGGTATATCATTAGATATGTCCAATATCGGTGAGTTTCTCTTGCGAATTATCTTACCCTCGTTGTAACTAATTATGTATCGCTCAAGAGTGTAAGTTTCTCTTCACATGAGTATGCAGCAATACTCAACTTCCGAAACTGTTTGAAAATGGATGAAGTATCAAGAAGAGTAATCATACAATTATGGTGTAGTAATTATGTATGCATACCCGGTAGTGAGATCCCGGCAGAGTTCACTCACAAAGCTACAGGAAACTGCATAACTATCCCTACGAGTTTGGGTGGTGAGGGGACTTTCCCAAGATTTAAGGTTTGCCTCCTGCTTCCACCAATCGAGGTCTGCGATATAAGTCAAATAGTTTGTCTGTACATCTGTTAATATTTTTTGGGAGATTGTTTATAAAACCCAGATTCCTTGAAGCAGATGGGACTACGAGAGAAATTATATATATGGACTTCAGCTGCACAGAGCACTTCGACGAGATAATTGAGTGTGAAGCGGAAGTCACTACAAGCGAAAGTCTATTTGAGTTCTGCTGGGTGGGACAAGATGAAAATATTATTGAGTGTGGTGTACAGATCTTGGACTACTTTGAAACTGATAGTAGCAGCAGTGAAGTGGACTATTTCATTGGTGAGAGTAGCAGCAGCGAAATGGAAAACCTTGAAACTGTTGGCAACAGTGATGTGGACTACTTTGTAACTGAGAATAGCAGAAGCGAAGTGGACTACACAGCTACAAAAGTGGACTACTTTATAACTAAGAGAAGCAGCAGCAAAGACTATTTTGAAGCTGAGAGTAGTAGCAGTAAAGAGGATTACTTTGAAGCTGAAAGTGGCAGCAGCAAAGAGGACTATTTTGAATCTGAGAGTAGTAGCAGCAAAGAGGATTACTTTGAAGCTGAAAGTAGCAGCAGCAAAGAGGACTATTTTGAATCTGAGAGTAGTAGCAGCAAAGAGGATTACTTTGAAGCTGAAAGTAGCAGCAGCAAAGAGGACTACTTTGAAGCTGAGAGTAGTAGCAGCAAAGAGATTACTTTGAAACTGAAAGTAGCCGTAGAAAAGTGGACTACTTTGTAGCTGAGAGTAGTAGCAACAAAGTGGATTACTTTGAAACTGAAAGTAGCAGCAACAAACTGGACTACTTTGAAGCTGTGAAGGTCTTACTAGTTGAGAAGATCAAAAACAGTAAACATACAGGTCACTAGAGTTGGTTTAGGAAAGTTGGTCTGAGGAAGAAGAAGACAAAGATAAATACGACCTACAAACTTCTCATGTAATCTCATGAGGCCAAACCAGTCTGAGGATCAGTGGTTAGACCAAACCCCCTGAAAAGAGGTAAGTCATTCCTTAGCTTCCTCGCCATCTTCATGATAGTTTGATCTCATATAAAGTAACCTCTTTCTTTAAATATTCTGTAGTAGTCACAATTTTCCTACTAAATAAAATACCGATCATATTATGGAATGATACTATTTTCAATTTTTCACTACAGAGAGTACATAAGCAACGTTCCATGCATTTCCACAGTTTTGTGACTCTGGAGAAAAAAACAAGGAGAATAATTATACAGAAACTCTTAAAAGAAAACTTGTGAAAGTAAGACGGAGGAGGAGAAGCTGAGATGGAGTAAAGCTTTGACTGTTGTTGCAAGCATAGAAGGGGAACATTCTCTAAAAGGGTTTGTAGTTTCTTTTGGTTCATTATCTTAGAGTGCTTGTATCTTTCTTAATCGTTTCTTCTGTGGTAAAGTTTTGTTACATATCATCTCTTTTGGGTTTTTTTTTTGCATTTGTTTTCTAGACTTCGTTTTATCTTTCTCTAAGTTTTGTGACGTGGGTTTTTACAGGAGGATACGTTGTGCAGCAAGATAAATTGCCGAATTACGTAGTCCCTGACCTCACCGGGTTTAAGGTTTGTCATTTCACCCTCTAAACTCTTTTGTTCCTTCTGTCTGTGATTTTTCCATTATGTTGATTGCATCTTGACTGAATGTGAGAACCAAACATTAGTGAGAAATCTTCTTACAAGTCTTATTGGTCGAAGCTCCCTAGGTTTGTGATCCTGATAAATCTTGTTGTTTGTTGTAAGTTTTTGTGTTAGGAAACCTATAATGTCTTGCTTACTTAATGCATTTAGCTCTCCTGAAAAATAAGTAGCCGAGAGTATGTTGCTTTCATCGTAATTGAACACGAGTACCAAAACATTAGTGATATCCTCATAGAAAACTTCTTACAAGTCGTATTGGTGGAAGCTCGTTAGGGGTATTGATCCTGATAAATGTTAAGTACCTGAAATAGGTGGGAATGCTTACTTAATTACATTAAGCTTGTTGTTGTGTGACTAGGCTGCTCTGCTAATGAATATCTATTTGGATTATACAGCTGAAACCATATGTATCTCAGTGCCCTTTACAAGTCAACACAAACGAGTCAACCGAAGCTTCCAAGTAACCATCAGGAGATAGAGGTCAACGGGAGTGGGCAGCTGCTGCAGACATAATGGAAGGGAACGAATCATCTGGCATAATAGCAGTATAAAGAGTCACTTCTAATATGAGTGTGAAGCTTGCAAACACTACTAGTCAGCATAAGTTGTATATGTTATTGTTACTATTAAAAGATTAATAAACATAAGTTGATCACTATGAATCAGTACTGAAACAGAGTTGAAAACAGAGGATGTTAGATACTTGTCATGCGTTATGCAAAATCCCATATAAATAAAGTAAACATGTATGAAAACTTCATTAGGCATCACAGTTTTTAGCAAGAAAGAACTAAGACAATGTGTATATTTCGAAAATAATAGACAAGATTGGTTGAATTAAGATATAACAACAACAACAACAACAAGACATAAGATTGTTACAGCTAAACAAAATGAGATGTTCCTAAACAAAAATACATAAAAGGTTTTATTATGTTGAGTTTGTATAGTTTTTATTATGTTGAGTTTTATGTCTTGTGACACTCAAAGTGATGACATATATTGAGAAAATGGTTTAATTCACTTTTATATCTTTTAATAACCAAAACAAAAATAAATAAAGATGTCCAAAATTCCATAATGGAAAATAAATTCTCTAATTGTAACTAACCAAAAAAAAAAAAAAAAAAAAATNATCGAACCTCCCTATCTGTTTTTGTAAAAGAAATATTGGTATTCATGTAATTATCAGAAAAAAAAAATTCAAACGGTCATATAAAGGGGAATAATAAAATCAATAATATTGGAAAAAGGAAATTTTCCTTTTCTCCAAAAATACTAAAACTATATGTATCGTTGTTCTCTTATTTTTGTTTTTTTCACACGCTCCTACTATACCAACAAAAAAAAAACAGAGATGACGATGAGTATGATGAAAAATTGCCGTGAGATTTGGATGTGGAATCGTAATGAAGAGATGAATTCGATCAGAAATTGTTTAAGAAACTATCGATTTATAGCGTTTGATACTGAGTTTCCAGGTAGTTTAAGAGATACACCACAACAAGCTTCGGACGATCAACGATACATAGACATGAGTTTCAGCGTAAACAAAACGAAACTGATCCAGTTAGGTCTGACTCTGTTCGACAGCAACGGAAGAGTCGGTGGAACTTGGGAGATCAATTTCTCTGATTTCGGAGATGCTGAAGACGCGAGAAACAACAAGTCCATCGAGTTCCTAAAACGCAACGGTCTAGATCTGAAGAAGATTAGGGCACAAGGAATTGAAATCGACGGTTTCTTCAATGATCTCTCTTGGATTCTGAAGAGGACGAGGAACATCACTTGGGTGACGTTTCACGGGTCGTATGATATCGCATATATGTTGAAGTGTTTCACCAGAGGAGAGTCTTTACCCGTGACTGCTGCGATGTTTGCGAAAGCCGTAGCTAGAACCCTCGGCTCTGTTTTTGACCTTAAAGCTATCGCCGGTAGATACGAAGGGCTTGGTTGCCGTTTAGGGCTAGAGCATTTAGCGGATGCGTTGGGACTTGACCGTGTTGGTACTGCTCACCACGCCGGTTCAGATAGCGAATTAACCGCTAGGGTTTTCGTTAAGATGACTAAGATCTTCCCCGATGTGCAAGAGGCTGAAGGCTTTGTTTATGGACTCGGCTATAGAATCATCTCTGATCGTCTAAAGCACAGACAACAACAGAACCACCTTGAGATGATGACCAGATGCTACGGTCCACTACCACCACCACCGCCGCCTCCTCCACCACCGTTTCCGCTACTAACTCCGATGTTTGTTCCTGGGTTTCCTCCTTTTGGTGATTTTGGCTATGCGCCTAGCTTATGTATGTATTAAAATCTCAAGGAAAACACTGCTTAATTAGTCCTTACCTTAACTTTGATGTGTTTAGTAGTGTTAGTCAACAACACATCTCTTCCTGTTAGTATTGTCTCAGATTAATGTAACTGTTTGTATCCGATTTGATTTTGATGAAAAGATGAGTTTTTTTCTATTGTTTAGTTCCACACTTTTGTCTTTCTTTCTTGACAAATTTCTCAGAATCTGCAGTGACTGTTTTCCCTATTGATGAAGTCTCTTTGAGAGCTTAAATTTTTTATAATTATCTCAAGACAAGTTTAATTTGTGTAAGAATTAAGATGGTAGTGAAGCATTAAACAAGACAAGAAGTTTCTCTGCAACCGGATCACTGGTAAGCATATATAAGAAGAAGAAGAAGGATGTTGCAGGCTCTGCAACCGGCTTCAGATCCTACAACGGGGATCTCAGTCCGGATGGAACAACCAAAGCCACGTGAAGTGGTGATGAAGAGAAGAGCCTGCACAGTGCAGAAAGAAAAGTGCAAGGCTGAAGGAAAAAAAAGAGCAAAGCCGAGACTAAGTCAGAGAAGAAAAGAAGGAAAAAGAGAAGGTGGTGACATGAGAGAACACCATCAAACCTTCAAAAACTTATTCACAACTGTACCTTAAAATAGGGAGATCTTCTGAAAAATAGCAATGAAGATGGAGTAGTGAAGGAGTTTTATGTCCTTGTTTGACAAAGTCTAGGTGAAGTTCAAAGATGCAGAGGAAGCATCACTTGTTGATGTTTAGAATGCATGTGATTCTTCAGCTGAAAGAAGAAGAAGAAGAAGTCGGAAAAGAGTCTGAGGTTGATGATTCGAGAAGCCTAATAAGCTAAGGTTAGAGAAAAACCAAAGTGGAGGATTGAAAGAACCAAAAGCCTAAGGCAAATAAAGCTAAGGTGAGGCTGTATAAACCAGTTGAGCCACGGGTTTTGGGGTTGCTCGTTGCTACTATGTATTCATTCCTTAAAAGGGAAAAAGACTGAAACAGCCAAAAGCCTAAGGCAAAGAAAGCTACGGTGAGGCTGTATAAACCAGTTGAGCCGCGGGTTTTGGGGTTGCTCGTTGCTACTATGTATTCATTCCTTAAAAGGGAAAAAGACTGATGAGATGGAGCAAAGCTTTGGAAGCGCTTTCATGAAAACATATCAAGGGAAAACTGAGGAAGTGAAGATGAGATGGAGCAAAGCTTTGGCTTAATTATGTGGCAACCATAGCCGGGGGGGAACACTCTCTAAACTGGTTTGTCCTTGTTTCTTTTGGTCTCAAATGAACAACATTCTCTAAAGTTTGTTTTTCATATATAAAATCCTTTTTTTGTTTCCCATTTTTGTTAGGAAAGATGAAGCCGCCATCCTCAGGGGATTTTGAGGGGATGGAAGCTCACTTGACTAAACTGGACTCTTTGTTATGCTTGGAAAGTGATGCAGTGAAGATGATTGGAATTTGGGGTCCTGCAGGGATTGGTAAGTCCACCATTGCTAGAGCTCTTTATAATCAACTCTCTACGGATTTTGGATTTAAATGCTTTCTGGGGAACCTCAAGGGAATTTTTTAAGTGTATAATGGGTGTTGATTGCAAGTTGCAGTTGCAAAACCAACTTCTGTCCAAGCTTTTGAACCAACCAAGAATGAGGGTAAATCATTTAGGAGCAATAAAAGAACGGCTACAAGATCAAAAAGTAGTTATTATTCTTGATGATGTAGATGATTTAGAGAAGCTAGTGGCATTGGCTAAAAGAACCTTCTTGGTTTGGTTCTAGAAGTCGGATTATCGTTACCACAGAAGATAAAAAGATTTTGAAGGCACATGGCATTACCGATATCTACCTGTTCAGATCTTATTGCCTATCTGCTTTCAAGCACAGTTGGCCATGTTATGGTTTCGAAGAGCTTGCATATAGAGTAACAACGCTTTGCGGTTATCTTCCGTTAGGCCCGGAACGTCTTGTTGAACTCAACATGTCATCAAGCAATCTCAAGAAGCTGTGGGGAGGGATCAAGGTTGGTATTTAATATTCTTAAATGTGTTTCTAATGATTTCATATATATCTCATTTGTTGTGTATGACTATGCAGCCCCTCGCAAATCTCAAGGAGATAGATTTGGGACATTCCACATATATGATAGAAATCCCAAATCTTTCGAATGCTTCTAATCTTGAGACATTAAAAATTACGTCTTGCACAAGTTTGGTGGAGCATCCCTCTTCTATTATGAATCTACACAAACTGGAGAGGCTGGATGCGTCATGGTGATCTAAGCTACAAGTTATTCCCACCAACATCAACTTGGCATCTCTTGAGAAAGTTGACATGGCCTGTTGTTCGCGGTTGAGAAGTTTTCCAGATATCTCGAGTAACATTGAGACTCTCAATGTAACAAACACAAGGATCAATAGACGTTCCTCTGTCAATTGTTGGACGTTGGTCTCGTTGTGGGTGGCTTGGTATAGGTAGCAGAAACCTCACGACATTAACCTCTGTCCACCCTTAAGGCCATCTATGGTGAAGTCACCACAACCACTCAATCTAGTGATTACTCTCAACCACCTTCTTTTCATTACTAATCATCTGTGGTGTAGAACCTGTCTCTTAGATGTTTCTTTAGTACATATCTATACATACTAAAGTCATGTCTGTCTATATGTCTCACCAGTAAGTACTGGTTTCGTGACACAGTCAAGGAAGAGTCCAAAGTGTCTACCCTCAAGATCATGATTCGAGAGAGAGGTCGTAAAAGTAAAGATTAGCATTTAGTCTCATCGTTTGTAAACTAGTTTGGTAGCGAGTGTTTGTTGTTATGATCCTTGTTTGTTCCTCCTGGTGTTAGTAAACAGTGACCGAAGCTCCTAAGATAAAGTCAGATCAAGACCCTCTTTTGGGTTGATTGTTAAAGCTTTTCATTAAGGGTCGACCCATGATGAAACAATCCAATATTCTCTCTTTTGACATATGCAAAGTTCCGAGCCCAAACTCATATATACAATTTCATATATAGGTCAAGAACCAGAACGGGTAAATGGTCCCTCGAGTGCCTAAATGCAAGCAACTGTGAATGTTAATCCACAATTTTGTGAAGAAAAGTATTTTTTTCCACGGCTTTAATCTGATCTGTCAAGTCTTTCGCTGTCAGGATATCTGTTCAGAACCCTTGTACCTTAGTAATAACATTTTCAACTTCTCTTTTACTGTGAAACTGAGAGTAGCTAGTAGCCTAGTAGCACCCACCACATAAAGACTTTTATGAAACTTAATTAGAAAAGTTCACTTCCATAAAACTTAAAAAAAAAAAAAAAAAAAAAGTTGCCTTAACAACAACACACAACAAGAAAGTAGAAACATTTAGTAGGAATAACATAAAACATTCAAATGATTCCAAAAACAAGAAATTTTTATTTCTTGTTAAGTAAGTAGTAGATATATCAAACTCCAGCGTTTGCAAACTTTGCCAAGAAAGTTTGTGTCTTCGCGGTCAAGCGAAGCACCTCAGCACTCAACTCCTTCCATCCATCAGTTAGCTATTTTCTTGTCTCAGGTCCAAGGTTCTTCAAGTTTTGAAACATCAAATTCTTTTGATGTTGACTCAAACCTTGAAACGATGTCACCGCCACCTCAAGTGCGTCCTTCAGAACACACAAATCAACCTCCATATCATTGTGACTCACCTCCTCATCCTCCTATTAAAATAACAAAGACGCTTATTAACATCTCGTTACGTATATAAGTAAAAGAAATATCAGACGTTTGCATAAACGAATAGAAGAAAAGTGAAAAGAGAAGGAACATGACACTCACACTCACATTTTTAGTATGTTCGATACTCTCCTCGGAAGCACAGTTTGTCTCTGAGTCAGATATTATGATCTCGTCTTCACGCCTACGTTTGTCTCTGGGTCGGAATTCGTAGCTACACGGGTAGGAGTCGTCGCTGCTGGTGTCATCACTTCTCTCATGATTAACCATTGATAAGTGACCAAAAAGAATCAAACTTGGCAACGTTTGAGAGTAGAAAAGCTAAAACTGCCGTGCCGATAGTGAGAGAGAAGAGTGCGAGTCTGTACTTAAACAAACCACTTGAAGAGCAAACGTTGTATTCCAAAAATGAGCTCTCTACCTCCTTTAATGTCCATTTTTTTTATTTTTTTGGGCGGCGACGCTTCAAAATCCATAAATAATGTCGACAACAACATTTTCAAATCTAGTATTTTTTTTAAAAAGAATGGATAAATATTTAAGACATGTTCGGCTAATATTTTTGTAAAATAGTCTCAATCGAATTGAAACTGTTAAGTCGAGATGTGAAGTTGTTAAATAAAGGAGGGTCTTTTGTAATATCGGTAAAATGTATAATGGAAGATATTAACATCGGCAACAAAATATTGTGTAAATGGAAAAATGGAAGCACAATAATCAAACATATTTTATTTAACTTTAAAAAAGGTAAATACAATGAAACAGAGAAAGAGAGAATCATAAAAGGATCATACGAACCGTCTAATATGTAAAAGAGAGAAGAAATGAATTACAAAAAAAAAACACTCTAGTATATTGGTGTAGTTCTCATTGAGAAAAAGATGATAAGAAACTCAATTGACAGTGCCGAACAGTTTGTGAAGCAAAGAATCATGAGCTGTTCGAGATATGGAGTTGAAGATAGGATCAGTGCATTGCCAGACGATTTGCTTGTGAGGATTTTGTCATTGGTTCCAACAAAGGATGCAGTGGCCACCATGATTTTATCAAAACGATGGCGAACTATATGGACGATGGTGCCACTACTTGAGTACACAGAGATCAAAGATGTGGTTACCCACCACAAAACAAAATCTCTCGGCCGTTTACTTGGCCGTTTATTTCGAAAAAGTAAGCGACCACGGTCTGTTTGGTGGTTTCTAAACGAGTCATTACGACTCCACAAGGCACCTAGATTAGAACGTTTAGATATAGAACTCGGTCGACATTGTCCTATTGATGCTAACGTGGGAAAGTGGATTGCAAGTGCGGTTGATCGCAGGGTTCGTAAACTAGGGTTCGATCTCATGTGGTCCACCGAACCAACTAGCTTGCCTAAAAGCCTTTATACATGTGATACGCTTGTGGCTCTCCGTCTTTCCAATAAGGTTTATGTAGACGTTTCATCTCCGGTATGCCTCCCATCCCTCAAATGTCTTGAGCTTGTCTCTGTGGTATACAAAGATGAGGATTCTGTTGTTAGGCTCTTATCGAGTTGTCCTATTCTTATATATTTGTATGTGGTGCGACATAACCAAGACAACGTGACAAAGTTTAGTGTAAAAGTGCCATCTTTAGAGATCTTTAAGTATTTCAACTGGAAACCAAAAGTAGAGGATATTGAAGGATCTTTGGTCATAGATTCAGAAAATTTAGAGGAATTCACCATCGGAGATTATTCGACAAACTCATGCTCGATTGAGAACAAGCCGCCTAGGCTTGATAAAGCAGTTATATACTATTACAAATATCCTGATGACAAATTTATGAAATATCTTTCCTCGGTCAGATATCTCGAGATATGTCTATGCGTTGTAACGGTACTTTTAATTTTAACCTCCCTTTATTTTTATATTTATTGTTATATATGATCACATTAATTGCCACCAGATTATACAACTTACTTATGTACGTGTTGTGTTCATATTGCAGGTTGCGTGGTGTCACGCCATCAACTTCTCACAACTTACAGATTGTACAATATGTCCTGATAATTCAGATTGGTTTGAGCCATCAATGTCTTTGCTTCAAAATTCTCCTGAAGTAGAAGTTCTTCTCATCGACCAGGTTTGTGCCTGCACATGCATTTAACAAAAGGGCAGTAAAAGAACATGCATGTTAATTGTTGTTTGCTTCCCAGGAACTTCTCGGGAGTGAAGATTTTCCAATTTCGTTCAAGCAACCGGATGATGTACCTCTATGCTTGTCAACGAAACTCGAGATCTTTGAGTGGAAAGAATATAGAGGAACAAGAGAAGAGAAACAAGTATTAAGATACATCCTTGCAAACTCCAAGTGTTTGAAGAGAGTTGAAATCTCCTTGAAACCAACATGGAAATGGAAAAAAAAGAAGATAACAAAGGAGTTAAAATCTATGTCTAGGATTTTAACATCAGCTCAGCTTTATATTGTTAAATCAGCAATTTTGTGAAAACTGGAGGATTCAAGGAGATCGAGTAATTTTGCACGGCTTTAATCGGCTCAGTCAAGTCTTTCGCTGTCAGGACATCTGTTCAGAACCCTTTGTAACTCAGTAATAACATTTTCAACTTCTCTTTCAATGTGAAACTGAGAGTAGCTAGTAGCCTAATAGCAGGAACCACCACCACATAAAGACTTATGAAACTTAATTAGAAAAGTTCTCTTCCATAAAACTTTAAAAAAAAAAAAAAAGAAGCCACAAGCCTCACATACGCTAGTTCATAGTTCAAAAGATGCCTTAACAACAACACACAACAAGAAAGTAGAAACATTAGTAGGAATAACATCAAACATTAATTCAAATGATTCCAAAAACAAGAAATTAAAATTTCTTGTTAAATAAGTAGTAGATATATCAAACACCAGCGTTTGTAAACTTTGCAAAGAAAGTTTGTGTCTTGGCGGTCAAGCGAAGCACCTCAGCACTCAACTCTTTCCATCCATCAGTTAGCTCTTTTCTTGTCTCAACTCCAAGGTTCTTCAAGTTTTGAAACATCAAATTCTTTTGATATTGACTTAAACCTAGAAACGATAGTGTCACCGCGGCCTCAAGTGCGTCCTTCAGAACACGCAAATCATCATCCTCCTCCTCATCAGTCTTCTCCTTATCAACCTCCATATCATTGTGACTCGTCTCCTCATCCTCCTCCTATCAAAAATTAAAGACGCTAATTAACATCGTTACTTTACGTATATAAGTAAGAAAAATATCAGACGTTTGCATAAAAGAAGAGAAGATCAGTATGAACATGAGTGACACTCACATTTTTAGTATATTCGATACTCTCCTCGGAAGCACAATTTGTTTCTGTTTTCGTATCTGAGTCGTCAGATATTATGATCTCTGGCGTTTTGAGCTCTTGTTCGCTGTGTTCTTCGTCGCTGCTGCTGGTATCATCATGATTAACCATTGATAAGTAGTGACCAAAAATAATCAAAACTTGGCAACGCTTTGAGACAGAAGAGAGTGAGTCTCTGTATTTAAATAGGGAAACCACGTGAAGAAGAGTGGGAAGAGCAAACGTTCCACCTTTAATTATTTATTTTGGGCGGCGACGCTTCGAAAAAAACACAAATTACTGTATTAATTACATGTTTGGCCAATACTTTTAGTCTCGAGAATTGAATTTTTACACAAATCGAATTGAATAAACTGTTAAAGAGTATTAGAAGACGAAGTTGAGATGTGAAGCTGTTAAATAGATTCCTCTTACATAAGAAGAGGGTTCCGGTTTATGTTTGAGATAACCTGAACCAAATTACACGGTTTACACATAACCGGTTTACACATAACCGGTTTCACCTAATTCGAATAATGTTCTGGTTCTCCTGGTTCGTATTCTTGTTCATGCAATTCCAAATTCGTCTTCGTTCTTCTCATTCTTATGGATTCTCTCATGCTTCAGCTCTTGAGTTTATGTCTCAGCTTCTTCATCACCGTGAAATAGCGAATTTAAATTAAAAAAAAAAAAAAAAAAAGAGATCAAGTTACCGATTTTGTTGTCGTGGAAGACTATAAAGGAACACACTTTTACGGGGTCTTGGATTGGACGAATTGGGTATTCAAATTCCTTTGAAAATTCACTCTTATCGTTAAATTACGCGTTTTGCTTTCTTCACGTTAAATTCGAAGCTCACTTGACAAAAAAAATTGGAGTATTTGGGTGTCCTGCGGGAATTGGTATCTCTATGATGTTGATCTTGCTAGAGCTTTTAGGTACTCTCTAGTACTTATTATAATTCTTGATGATGTTAGATGATCTTTAGAGCAATTAGAGGGTTTTTGGTAAAAGAGATGCCTTTGAAGTGGATGTAAAGAGATAGATACCTAAGCATCAGTAGTGATAATATAGAGGATTGTAAGCGACATTTTATTTAAATTCAGCTTCTGGGGCTGGGAGAATGAACTAGGAAGACATGATTATTGGGTGTGGTGTACTAATCTTGACTGAGGGTAGTTAGCAGCAAAAGGAGTTACTCTGAAACTATAGGCAGCAGTAACCAACCAGCACAGGAATGGAGCTGTTTGGTTCTTTAAAATTGAATTTGTCGAAAGAGGTGAGCATACAGGTTTCGTGGACCTTGGAAAAAAGGGACTTTTCGTGGATTCTCATGAGACCATAATCTAGTTGAGGTTACAGTGAAGAAGTAAGTCATTTTGGATTTGGAATTGAACTTGAGTCTAGAGGCATTGCTTCCATGTGGTTGCAAGAGTTTGGTGGACCTTCCTTCCTTTATTTTCGAGTTTTCATTATAACAAAGATGCGATACAGCAAGCTCTGGGGTGGAATCCAGGTTAGTGTTATCATTTTTAAGTATCATTCTAATATGTGTTACTGCAAAGGACGTTTCTAGTTATATTTCAACACAAGTTTCTGGTTCGTTGTGTATATGCTATTCGGCCATTGTCAAATCTCAAGAAATATCTATTTGAGCTGCTCTTCATCTAAAAGGATTTTGGATTTCCCGATTTTTGATAGTACCTCCAGTCCCTGAATGCAAGCAGCATCTGTGAATCACTGAAAACATTCTATTGTTAATTGTGAAACAGGATAAACCAAGGAGAGCAATTGTACAAGAATTGGTTTAAATGTAACAACAATCATCAAGGTTAGTAGTACCTACCTCTCTTTGACTGTTAGGATATAGTTATGTGGGCTTATAAGAATACTTTTGATGCAATTGTGATAGACGACCAAGTCATCAAACTATAGTAATATTATTTGGTTATATTGAATTTAAAGACCAAATCAACTGATTCTATAAATCCCATTGTAGTAGGCTTTTCCAAGAAACCACACAAGAAGAGAATTCATCTGCCATTGTGGACTGTGGTCAATGGATACATTACTATCTAACACTAAATAATATTTTAGAAAAGACCCAAGTCAATGGACTTGTACGGTAACTATTATAAAAAAGAACAGCATTTGTAAGATATTTATTGTTGCTATGAGGAAACAAGCTGGTAGTTTATAGTAAAGTTAAAAAAAACTATCGTTTACTTAGTTTTAAAAGAACTTTTGCAAGCTTGTTATTAAAAAAAACCACCATTTGCAAGACTTATAATAATAAATTATGAGGAAACAAGCTTGTAATTTTATGAGCATGAGAAACAAGCATTCAAATGACTTCTAAGTTTCTTGTTTCCTTGGTCTTTTACGTATTTTGTTCATTATATATAGCCATTTTTCTCCTCCACAGACAGCTTATTCAAAGCTTTCTCTCATGGCGTCTTCTTCTTCTTTGACTCAGATCAGAAGGTACCATGTCTTTCTGAGCTTCCACGGCCCAGATGTTCGTAGATCATTCCTCAGTCATTTGCATAAACACTTTGCAAGCAAAGGGATCACGACATTTAAGGATCAAGGCATTGAGAGAGGCCACACCATCAGACATGAACTCGTACAAGCCATTAGAGAATCAAGAGTCTCGATCGTTGTGCTATCGAAGAAGTATGCTTCTTCAAGTTGGTGTTTAGATGAACTGGTTGAAATCTTGAAATGCAAAGAAGGTCAGGGGCAGACATTGATGACTGTTTTTTACAAAGTTGATCCATCAGATGTTCAGAAACAGAGCGGAGATTTCGGAAGAGGTTTTGAGAAAACTTGTGAAAGAAAAACAGAGGAGGAGAAACAGAGGTGGATGAGAGCTCTGACTTATGTAGCTAACATTGCCGGAGAACACTCTCTAAATTGGTATGTATTTTATCTTTTATCTTTATTATGCAATGCTTCAATGGTTGTGTCTCTGTAAATTTAGACTCGTTTTTTGTTTGGTAGGGATGATGAAGCTGAGATGATTGAGAAGATTGCTACTGATGTTTCAATCAAACTGAATGTTACACCATCGAAGGATTTTGACGGAATGGTGGGAATGGAAACTCACTTGAGGAAAGTGAACTCTTGTTTACGCCTAGAGTGCGATGAAGTAAAGATGATTGGAATCATTGGTCCTGCGGGAATTGGTAAGACAACCATTGCTCGAGCTTTATTCAACCAACTCTCTGCTAATTTTCAACTTAAATGTTTTATGGAGAACCTCAAGGGAAGTTATGGGAACGATGGTACGGATGATTATGTTTCAAAGTTGTGTTTACAAAGCCAACTTTTATCCAAGATTTTGAACCAAAGGGATATGAAGGTACATCATTTAGGCGCAATAAAGGAATGGCTACAAGACCAAAAAGTATTTATAGTTCTTGATGATGTAGATGATCTTGAACAACTAGATGCCTTGGCTAAAGAACCATCTTGGTTTGGTTTAGGAAGTCGGATTGTCATTACCACAGAAGATAGAAAGATATTGAAGGCACATTGGGTGACTGATATCTACCTCGTGGATTATCCATCCGAGGAAGAAGCTCTGGAGATTTTATCTCTATATGCTTTTAAGCAAAGTTCTCCATGGGATGGTTTTGAAGAGCTTGCAAAGAAAATTACAAATATTTGCGGTAATCTTCCATTAGGCCTTCGTGTTGTGGGCTCATCTTTGCGTGGAGAGAGCAGGGACGAGTGGGAATGTCAATTATCTAAGCTAGAAACTAGCCTTGATAGAAAACTTGAGAATGTGTTAAGAATGGGATATGACAAATTATTGAAGAAAGATCAATCTTTGTTTCTCCACATTGCATTTTTCTTTAACAATGAAGCCATTGTTCATGTGACAACCATGCTAGCTGACAGTGACCTAGATGTCAGAAATGGGTTGAAGACCCTTGCAGATAAATCTCTCGTGTATGTATCAACCAATGGGTGGATCACGATGCATCGTTTACTGCAACAATTGGGGAGACAAGTTGTTTATGAACAGTCTGATCAACCTGGGAAACGTCAGTTTTTAATCGAGGCTGAAGATATTCGTAATGTATTGGCAAACGAAACTGTAAGTTCTTACATATATACATTCTCTAGAGAGCTTGCATAATAAATCTTTGTTTTTTTCATAGCAGTTTCACCAGTTTTGTTTTGAATTGTTTGTTAGGGTACTGGATCTATCGTAGGTATATCACTTGATATGTCAAAGATCGATGAGTTCTTTATAAGTGGGCGAGCCTTTGAAGGAATGCGTAATCTCCGGTTCTTAAAAATCTATGGGAGCCATTTTAGTACATTGCAGATGTCAGAAAACATGGAATATTTACCACGTTTAAGGCTACTACATTGGGATTCATACCCAGGAACACTTCTTCCTCAAACATTTCGACCAGAATGCCTCGTTGAATTCCATATGGCATATAGTAAGCTCGAGAAGCTCTGGAGAGGTATCCAGGTTGGTACTTGATATTCTTAGAAATGTTTCTAACGATTTAAGCTAAATCAGATATTTCTCATTTGTTGTGTTTGACAATGCAGCCGCTTACAAATCTTAAGGAGATAGATTTGGGATATTCCAAAAATTTGATAGAGATTCCAGATCTTTCAAAGGCTACTAGTCTCAAGACATTGACACTTACGTCTTGCACAAGTTTGGTGGAGCTTCCTTCTTCTATTAAGAATCTACACAAGTTAAAAAAGTTGATGATGATGGGGTGTGTAAAGCTACAAGTTGTTCCAACCAACATCAACTTAGCATCTCTTGAAGAAGTCGACATGAGCGATTGCTCACTGTTGAGAAGCTACCCGGATATTTCTACGAACATCAAGGATCTCGATGTTGGAAACACGAAGTTGGAAGTTCATCCATCAATTGTTGAACGTTTGCCTCGTCTTGAGTGGTTTCGTATAGGTAGCAGAAACCTCAAGAGACTAACACATGTCCCAGAAAGTGTAACACATCTAGACCTAAGCAACAGCGATATAGAGAAGATTCCAGATTGCATCACAAGTCTCTCTCGACTAGAGAGTCTTTTCGTCTTCAAGTGCAGAAAACTCGTAACATTGCAGGGTCTTCCGTCTTCGCTCAAGTACATAGATGCGACGGATTGTGGATCACTCGAGAGAGTCTGTTTCTATTTCAGTGATCCAATGAAGGACTTCATGTTCCACAATTGTTTCTCATTCCAATATCCAATCAGGGAACTCATGTTCCAAAACTGTTTGAATCTTGATGAAGAATCAAGAAGAGTACTCATACAACAACGTGTTTACGAATATGTATGTTTACCAGGTAAAGAAGTTCCGGCGGAGTTCACTCACAAAACTAGAGGAAATACCATAATCATCCCTATGGTTATGGATCCTGATGGAACTTTCTTTGCATCCTCAAGATTTAAGGCTTGTCTTCTGCTTTCACCAATCAAGTACTCATATCTTGATATAACTTGTCGTCTAATAACAGCAGGAGGTGTTACCATCATGGAACTTAATTGGGATTCAATGAATGTTTCTCATTTCATAACAGAGCATCTGTTTATATGTGGTGCTAACTTGGTTCGAGAATCACTTAACGTGGGTGTGACTGCGAACGAGATTGTGTTTGAGTTCAGCTGCATGGACAACGCCAAGATTATTGAGTGCGGTGTACAGATCTTGGGTGAGGAAACAGAGAGTAACAGTGGTAGCGAAGTGGATTACTTTGAAACTGAAGGCATCACCGACGACCATACGGATAGAAATGAGTACTATGAACCTGAAGCTGCTCAATGTAAATATACATGTTTTTGGAGTTGGTTTAAGAAGCTTTGGTCAAGAGAAGAAAATGATGACAACAAAGAAGAAAACAAGAACCACCATTATGATTCAAAGATGATGAAGAAGGTGTTTGCATTAGGTATAGCTTTGCTTTTGCTATATCTTGTTTTCCCATAGTTTTTTCCTGCAAGAACTTAGTGTTGTCCAAATACTTATTATCTCCAGTTCATTATCTTGAACCAAAAAGGTATGATATCGTATGTGTATATTGTGTTATATGACCTCTTTTTAAAGTATCTTTATGGCTACTTGATGAAAATTTCTCACGAATTACTCAAAAATATAAAATGTCCTACTGCTTAACATGAAGAAGACCTTGATGTAAGCTAAACGGTACCGTATTAAGACGAAGTTCTGTTAGATTGGGTCTAAAATAAATTGGGCTACGTTGGCCCATTATTAAATTTTTTAATGTCAACCCAATTTGGGATACATAATCAAACCCTTAAAACAAACATGATATAAAAGTGGCGGCTTCAGTCGAAAATTAGGGTTTCGCGTGAGGAGAAGAAGTGAAAGCAAAACACATACAAACGCAGTCACCTTCTCTGCCGCCTCCTCCTCTTTCAATCTCATCGCAATCATGGTAGGCATCTCTAGTCTCTGAATCACTCCTTACGTTAATCCAATACTGATTCCAAATGTTGAGTATAGATTCAAACTGACCCTTGTTTCTCGTATTTGCAGATCATATCAGAGAAGAATCGTCGTGAGATCTCCAAGTACCTCTTCAAAGGTACGAACTTGATTTGAGCTTATGAATCTAGTAGTCTTCTTAGTAAATGGGTTTATGCATAGAAAGACAATAGCATTAATTGGTTGATTGATTCAAGAAAAGTGTACTTAGAAATGGTTGTGTTTTGTGCAGAGGGTGTTTTGTTTGCTAAAAAGGATTTCAATTTGCCACAACATCCTTTGATTGAGAGTGTTCCGAATCTGCAAGTTATCAAGTTGATGCAGAGTTTCAAATCTAAGGAATATGTTCGTGAGACCTTTGCCTGGATGCATTACTACTGGTTCCTCACAAATGAAGGCATTGACTTTCTCAGGACTTACCTCAATCTCCCATCTGAGATTGTTCCTGCTACTTTGAAGAAGCAACAGAAGCCTCTTGGTCGACCTATGGGAGGCCCACATGGTGACCGTCCCCGGTAATCAACTTTAATCTTCTGTTGTTTCAATCTTGTTGTTGTTGTTGTAATGTCTTCTTCAACTGAATGTGGTGAAGAGTCTAATGGTTACTTGTATAGTGTTTAATATGTGACGGTTTTGATTTGTCTTTTTACAGTGGCCCACCTCGTGATGGAGAGAGGAGGTCTGGTGACAGAGAGGGATACCGCGGAGGTCCTAGATCAGGTGGAGAGTATGGTGACAAGAGTGGAGCTCCTGCTGATTACCAGCCAGCCTTCAGGGTACAAAAACTCTCTTTTCTTGTCATTCTCTGTGAACTGTTGGTTCTTTGATATTAAACCCTTTTAGCTGTTGCACATTACATTAGTATCATGCTTGATTTTGAGGAAACTTGTGTGTAGTCACATTTCATTACACATTACATTAGGAAACTTGATTTGTAGGCTTTAACTGTTACACATTACATTAGTATCATTACAAAATGTTGTTGAGCATTTGTGTTGGGTGTGTAATTAAATGTGTTGGGGTTGTTGTACAGGCACCTTCTGGTGGAGCTAGGCAAGGGTTTGGTCGTGGAGCCGGTGGTTTTGGTGGTGGTGCTGGTCCAGCTGCTGGATCTGATCTTCCTTGAAAGGGAATTTATGATCCTTTCTTGTTTCTTTTTGGTCTTATTTAAAGGTTACATAGTACCTTTGATTTGAGAACGAATGTGTCTTTGAGAACTTTGTTTCTTTTTAAAACCATTTTCACTATATGATTGTTTTCACTATAATTTTGTGCTTAAATATACAAAAACGTGATTTAATGCTAACTCTGTTAATTTCTCCGTTAAACCAATTTGACGTGGATTCCATGTGTAACAGCAAAACGACGTCGATTTAAAAAATAAAATTAATATTGTAACAAACTGGGATCGAACCTGCACAGCTTATATCTAATAAGATCAGTTTAACCAATGCGACAGAACAAATAATTGTTATAGGTGGTACAATAAATGAATATGTATACTCTTGTGTCTCTTTCTCTTTTACGTTGATGGCTCGTGAAGAAGTTCAACAGCAACAATAATGCCCTAATCCTTCCTCATTGTCGCTAAATTCTTCTGTCTCACACTCGTAGCTTTATAATTTCTCCAAACTCATCACTTGAAAAGGTTTAAACTTTAAACTAAATAGATCTAAGAGAAAAGAACAAGAATTTAGAGTTTATGTGCTCCAACAAGATATACATAGACCAGATTACTATATTATATATATATATAGATATATCTCCTGATAGCTTTGATACTCATCTGTCTCAACCAGATCTGATTCTGGGTTTTTGATTTCAATGCTAAAATATACTGTTTTTAGATTACTCTATGTTAGGGTTAGTCTTTGAATCAATAGAACATAGATTTCCAGAGTTAAAACCATAGGTT